>NW_015388983.1:200420-231758 GCF_001527695.2 Protobothrops mucrosquamatus
GTGCCACTGTGCATGGAGAGAAACCGCTTGAAGGAGAGTACAAAGTAGTTGTATACAATAATGCTTCTGGGCATGGGTTCAATCCTGCAGGGGAAGAATCAAAGGTAGGGCATGTGTTCTTCTGAGAAGTCAGCCATTCAAGGGCTTACCCTGAAACGGTGCCCAACATTTTAACTCTTTTCTAGTCACGCTAAAATCTTTCCAAGAAGGGCAAAAAAAAAGCCCTTTCCTGCTATGCAGATCCAGCAGTTAGATTGGACTCCAACTTGCCAGCTTCTCTCCACTTATTCAGAGTTTTCATTTCATCAATAAACCCTTGAACCCTGTGTGGGTAAGAGAAAGGGGGATTCACCCCAAGAGGGAATACCCCAGGATGGGGCTAACATCTGGGATTGGCTTCAGACCTGTTCTCCTATTCTCAGTGGAAAAGGCTGGCATTCTTCACACACACACACACACACACACACACACACGGACACACTGGGATTAGGGTCCTTAACAGATGGCATATTTCTTTAAAATGGGTCCTAGCTAGGCCTGCTTCCTCATGGAATCTCCCCATTTTTTCTGGAAAGACGATGCATAAATGAATTTCGAGGCTACAGTAAAACATAATAGAGTGGAATATTCTTACTTGTCTAAAGGGAATCGGGGTGGTCACGGATCAAGCATGCAATAGAGACTTTCCTTTTGATTTTCCAGCGAGGAACAGCCTTTTTCAAAATGGAATAATATCCCGTCTGAAACTTGCTTATGGATATGAGGATCCTGGCTCAGAGAATCGTCTTTATTTCCAACTTGGTGCCTTTCCAAGTTTAGATTAATTGATACTTAGATTCTCAGTGGCTCCCCTGAGTGCCCTAACAGTACAAAACATTGGCCAGGGAAGAAATTATTGTGCTTCAGAGGTCATTGGGAATAGTGGTTGAATCCTAGAAACATTTACAGGAGATTAGCAATGGGTCATTGGGAACCATCTTTTTTATCCATCAGAAAAGCCACTTTTCCATCAAGTGTGCCGTAAGTTGTGAGTGTGCTGTTAAAAACAAGCATTGCACAGAAAGCTTTTTGTCCCAGGCTTTGGTGTAGGAAAACTGACACAAACCTCTGAACTACAAACTCTGCAGAATAGGCTTCCCTTTTTTTCCAGGCATGGCTATCTGTACTTTTTAACTGCATTTGGACTGGATGTGTTGTGTAAAAGAGGTCTAAGAACATAAAAGTAGATAAATGTAACATTGCAACATTTTTTGGGAGGCGAGCAGATTGAGGAGAAGATATATTTTCTGCCTGAGGTGTATTTAGGAGTGCACAAGTAGGAACTCTTCCAAGATACCAGTACAGGTAGTCCTCAACTTACTTGAGCCCAAAGTTTCTGTTGCTAAGTGAGACATTTAAGTGAATTTTGCCCCACTTTATGGCTTTTCTTGCCACTTAAGCGAATGACTGCAATTGATAAGTTAGTAACATGGTTGTTAAGTGAAACTGGCTTCCCCCACTGACTTTGCTTGTCAGAAGCTCGCGAAAGAGGATGGCATGACCCCTGGGCACTGCGACCGTCATAAATATGAGTCAGTTGCCAAGTGCCTGAATTGTGATCATGTGACCACGGGGAGGCTGCAGCGGTCGTAACTGTTAAAAAAAACGGTCGTAAGTCACTTTTTTCAGTGGCGCTGTCACTAAATGAACTGTTGTAAGTAGAGGATTACCTGTATCCAATGCTGCAAAATGCAGTGTGTATTGTAGCTTATTTGTTTTCTTAAAAACAACCAAAGTCTGACTTAAAATGTATTCGTTAAAACTGAGGCCCCTTAAAGCAATAGATTTGTTTCTTTGTAAATGTTTATTTATAAGCCACCCATGTGTCAGTTGCAGATACGCTGGTAAACTTTTGCTGCTTCTGTTTGTGACGATGCTTGCTCTAAAAATCAGGTTTATGCACGCAATTGCAAGGTTTAATTCCTAATGACTGGTGCAAAATAGTGGCAGCCTTTAAGTTTGGATAGGTCTAAGGGAGCTTTCGCAGACAGTCCATTCTGGACAGTATTTTGGTGGCTGGAGAAGACCCACATGGCAGGTCATGCAACTTAAATCACAAGGGTGGCATTCTAAACTTGCACATTTTTGCTCCCAAAAATGTGTCATATTGCCTAGCTGAAGTCTAGCATGCCTTTTCCAGCGTCCTCTTATTTTTAATATGTTTTAACAATATGTTCAGTAAAAAGAATGAACTTAATAATATGCTCTTAAATTTCTATGCTACCTGACACTCAATGGCTCTCTGGGTGGCCCCCAACAACGGAATTACAATAAAAGGTAAAAATAAAAGATGTCACGTGTGACAAAGGAAGTCTCACTCTCCCTGGCCAAAGTCTTGGGAGTCAGATCTTCTATCTAAACAGAAGATCTGAGGTGGGGGTGGACTATAGCCTTATAGAACAGCCATGGTTGTTTCTTCTGTGCTTCAACGTATTGTGTATTGCATCATCTGCCATTCTGAGAAGTTATTTGTGCACGTGGCTTGACTTGCAGTAAGTACAAATCAGGCACTGCTACAGAGAAGATGCACTTCCAGAGTCCCAGTAGACAACATTGTTTAATTGTTGTCCACTTTTCCACTTGCAGGATACCTTTCATATCCTCTCTGCTGGAATACCCAAAGTGTGACTGAAGCCATCTTTTTGCTCTGTCACCAAGCAAAATGTTCATAGACACAACTTTAGAATTTTTGAAATTGAAAATACAATTTCTATTGTGCAGAAGACCTTGAGTTTCAAGGTTTGGGCTCTTCCCTTTGAATAGCTTCTATTATTTAATCATCCAATAATTTCGTGGCATTGTCAACAACAAGCGAAAAAGAGAAGGAAGGAAGGAAGGAAGGAAGGAAGGAAGGAAGGAAGGAAGGAAGGAAGGAAGGAAGGAAGGAAGGAAGGAAGGAAAAAGCATAAGCAGTTTGTTTTATTTGACCGATAAGCATCAGTGGATGAATTTGCATGCTTTCACAATCAAAAGCCTGTCCTGCTGTTGCAATCTGAAATGATGCCATTAAAAGCTATTGTTGCTGTGTGGAGGAGGGTGCGAGTATAGCTGCTTTTCACTAAATAAAAATAATAATAATAATAATAAAATATGACTAACCTGGAAAAGAAACATGAACAATCTACGGCCCTTTGATTTTCTATGTCCTAACGTTGAAACAAGTGGGGGGAATTTGCTAGAGCAAACTAACCTCTCTACAGATAGTCCTCAGCTTACAACAGTTTGCTTAGTGACTGTTCGAAGTTGCAGTGGCGCCGGGAAAAGTGACTTACGACTTTTTCACACTTACAATCGATGCAGCATCCCCTCGGTCACGTGATCAGAATTCAAACGCTTGGCAACTGACTCATATTTAGCAATAGCACTTAGACTTATACACCACTTCACAGTGTTTTATAAGTGGTTTACAGAGTCAGCATATTGCCCTCCAACTATCTGGGTCCTCATTTCACCGACCTCGGAAGGACGGAAGGCTGAGTCAACCTGGAGCCGAATTGGCAGTCAGCAGAATTGGCCTGCCATACTGCGTTCTAACCACTGCGCCACCCCCAGCTCTTAACTTATGACGGTTGCAGTGCCCCGGGGTCTTGTGATCACCTTTTGCGACCTTTTGGCAAGCAAAGTCAACGGGGAAGCCAGACTTGCTAACTTAACAATTGCACTTAAGCAAAAAAAAAAAAAAGGTGGTAAAATAAAGCAAAACCCACTTAAGCCACTGTTCTCACTTAGCGACAGAAATTTTGAGTTCAATTGTGGTCGTAAGTCCAGGACTTCTAAAGGAAGTTTTCCAAATTCCTTTGGTTCTTTGAAGTGACTCTTAAGTGGGTTTAAAGTGGTACGTAATGAGCATTTTTTTTGCTTCCCTACATTTGTGCACCCAGTCCCGAGAGCCAGGGTGAGATTTGCACAGATGAATTCCGAAGCTGGAAGGAAGCATGTTCAGCTCTGTTTGTTTTGTATTGCATAATAGTTTTGGGCTGCCATCCAGGCTGCTCACAAGGTAATGGTGTTATCACTTCTTGGGTCACCTTGGTGAACTCTAGCAGGTAACGAATCATGTGTTACGAACAGGTTCCAAGATGTACAAAGCAATTATTTACTAACGCGAACCCTTTAATGTTGCAGAAGCCTTACGGAAAGCTTCTTATGGTTGCCTCTTCTGTGCTTCAACGTATTGTGTGTTGCATCACCTGCCATTTGGAGAAAGTTGTTTGTGCACATGGATTGGGTTGCAGAAAGTCGCAATCAGACTGTTCTAGCAATGGTGTTTTTAATCTGTGATTTGAATTTTTCAGCCTGAACATTTTCTTTCGTAGTGGGTTTTTTTTTTCTTTTTAAAGTTTGGCCTCGAAGCAGAGACAGCTCTAAGTGAATCCAAATCCTCTAGTGGTTGCTACAGCATCTGACACAGCTACCTTTCTGGAAATAATACAACTGTAGTATCCTCCTCCTGGCTACTAATCTTTAAAATGTAGGGAGAGTGAGTGGGTGTTGGATAATTTTTGCCTCTGACTCTAGAGCAGAAAAATGTCCATAAAATCTGGAAAAAAAAACCTGACTGTCTGCAGATTGTTTTGAATGGTTGTTAATGGTCCCATCCACTCTTTTGAGGGGTGAAAAAAAAAGCCGAACAAAATGTGGTGGAAACCAACTTGATTGTAATTATCATGAAAGAATCAATGTTTACTTCTTTCAAATGCACTCAGAACCAGCAGAGAAGAGAAATAGTCCTGGGTCTAAAGTATAAGTTTACAGCCCACTTGGCCAAACAGATGAAGTATTATTGTAGCCTTTTGCAGAGTTTGTAAGCTTGGCAGCTTGAAGATGTGTGAACTTCAACTCCCAGAATTCTCCAGCCAGCCACACAACCTCAAGCTATTTAGGTTGAGAAACACTAATCTATTGGCAGAGCAAGTGCATTCCCACGTGGAGAGAACCAGTGGTAAACAAGAAAGCAAAAAAGCTGTGAGATGGCAAATAAAGCTTAGGATTAATCCGAAGGTTAAGATTTTGATGGCTCTTCTGCAAACACTGTGAATGAACACAGCTCATCCCTCTTCTAGATTAGTTAAGAGTCTTGGAGAGTAACAACAAGCCTTGGGAAGGGAAATGTTTTTGCAGAAAAGTTATTTCTGGAGCTGAGCTAGAACCCAAACGGGGGGCGGGGGAAGGTGCAGACTGGCACACTGCTGTATAGGAAAGTTACAGGAGACAACCGAGAAGAGCTGAGGTCATTTTGTGAGCTGAGAACTTGGGAAGGGGAAAGATAACCAATTATCATAAAGCTAATGATAGCAGTGTTGTGTTACACATCGGTTATATATTTTTTTCCTAGTCGAATGCAGAAAGCCAGTTTGCTGCAAATGTCTCTTGTTCTCCTAAAAATTCGATAAGGATCATGATTTGTTTACACTTTGCTATATCTTTCCGTCTCTAGCAGGAAGAGGTTGCATAACGCAAACTGCTAACTGGACTAAAACGTATTGTTTTCCTTCTGCTCTAAAGCTGAGTCTGGGAAAAGGGAGGACAAATGTTTGGTTGAAATCCCCTTTTCCTATTTCTGATGGGGAAGTGTAGCTTCGAATAGGGCGGCTAAAGCAATGTCGGCTGGCGACCCCCAGGGGGAGGGCCTTCTCTGTGGGTGCCCCTGCCCTCTGGAACGAACTACCCCCCGAGATCCGGACGATTCCGGATCTCCTTACTTTCCGCCGCGCCCTCAAGACATGGCTTTTCCAGCAAGCGGGCCTGGCCTAGGGAGGATTTTAAATTGGGTTTTTTAGAAAATTTTAATATCACAACTCTAAAATATTTGGTTTTAATTTGGTTTTATTAGGCGGGGATTGTGGGTATATTTGTGTTTTAAATATGTTGTGAGCCGCCCTGAGTCCCGTCGGGAGAAGGGCGGGATATAAATCAAAATAAATAAATAAATAAATAAATAAAATAAAGTCTCGTGAGCTACAGGGGGTTTTTTTTTCTTCAGTTCCTGCCTTAATTTATCATGATTGTCTCTCCTTGACCCGAAGGAGGATCCCTCAGTCCTCAGAAAAAGGGAACACTTTTTTTTTGCCTCAGCGCAATAAGATGGATGGCTGATAGTCCTATTTGTGGTTTGTTTTGAACAGTCTCAGATTGCCCCTGGGAATTTGGCCAGTATGACCAGTGTCACAACATTTATGTTAATGGCACGGAGAGGGACCTGCTCACAACAAACATTCAGCCTGTGGTGGCCTGGGAAAAGTTCCGGGGCCTGGTTTTTGTGAAGCCCATTGCAACCCTATCTGAAAAAGTTTACACCCAGGCATAGTGGTGTTTGGGGGCAATTGAGAGATGAATTAAAGAAAGTAAGATTGATCGTTGGCTTTTCAAGATGGTCCAGCACAGCTAGGAGTACTAAAGCAAGAAACTTCCATTTGTTTTCAGAAGTGCTTTCTCAAATTGCAAGACCGCCTCCTACCAAACACCTCCCTTCGACCAGTCCGCTCCCACAGAGAGGGCCTCCTTAGGGTGCCGTCGGCCAGTCAATGCCGGCTGGCGACCCCCAGGGGGAGAGCCTTCTCTGTGGCAGCTCCTGCCCTCTGGAATGACCTGCCCCCCCCCGACCTACGTACAACTACGGACCTGCGCCTCTTCCGCCGAGCCTTGAAAACCCATCTGTTCCATGCGGCCGGCCTGGCGTAGTTTTGATTGGGCTTTGCTAGGGGTTTTATATGGGGTATTTTAGAGCAGGCTTTTTATTCAATATTTATTGTGATTTTTATTATTGCCTGTTCACCGCCCTGAGTCCCGTAAGGGAGATAGGGCGGTATATAAATTTAAATAATAAATAAATAAATAAATAAATAAATGCTGTTTCCTGTCCTAGAATAAAAAGGAATGGTCCCCTGTGAGAAGCATGCTGAGCAACATAGCATCCCAATGCAAATAGATGGCCTCATGTATGAGGACAGACTGATTTTTGTGGTGCATATTCTGTGCAGGTTAACAAAGAAGACAACAAGAAAAAATATTCTACACTGAACAAAAACATACATATTATTATTATTATTACTGTAAACAAAGGGTTGTAATCAGATGTTTATGAATATAACTGGCGAATCTTTCCAGATTCCTGCCTTATATGACTTTAATCTGATTTTCATTTTTAAAGGATATTAATAATAACCCCCCAGTGTGGGGCTTGCTTGATGTGGGGGTTATGTGTTGTGAGAAAGATGAGAGCTACGCCAGGGTTTCAGCCATACTAGAACAGTTAGAACAATTAACCAGTGGAACAACCTGCCTCCAGAAGCAGTGAATGCGCCAACACTGGAAGTTTTTAAGAAGAAACTGGACAGCCATTTGTCCGAAATTGTATAGGGTTTCCTGCCTCAGCAGGAGGTTGGACTAGATGACCTCCGAGATCCCTTCCAACTTTATCATTATTATTATTATACCATTCAAGGAAGAAACAGCTCTTTTGCCTTCAGAATATCTCAGGTCCAATATATAGCATCTTTGCCTCCTTATCAACCTCAAGAAAAAAACAGATGCTGAACTAACCCCTTCCAAAAGCTGCATTAGAAACTCAGGAGCTAAAAATCTCTCCTTGTGTGGCTTGCAGAAGACCTTCAATTAAACTGGCTTGGAAGCAAGGAACATATTTAGAACCCAGAAGTGTAAATATTGAGAGCAGCATTAACAAAAACAGTGCATCTAGTTTCATAGCTCCAATCCCCATGTAGACCACCTATATTTATGTTTCATATGAGTGAGATGTGCCCTTCCAAGAAAATTAAGAAGCTAGGAATCCCTTACGGAGGAATGGCTGGTGAAGTTGACAGATTTTGCTGAAATGAATCAATTGACTTCTTTGATTAGAGAAAATATGTTTATTGACTTATTGATTGAATTGATATGCCATCTATTTCAACCTGCAAAGTGACTTGGGTGGCTTACATTTACAATTATAAATGTAAAAATATTAAAAAACATGAGATACAGAAATAAAAATGACGGGAAGCCTCTAATGGACTTTTTGCACAAGCGTGGAAAAAAAAACCCCGAACTTGTGGTTTATGGTTTTGATGACTAGACACGATTATAGAAAGAAGGGAATCATGATATAACTTCAGAGAGAGGTTAAAATATACTTGTACTTATAAGTGCTGTGAAGAATATTGAAAATCCCTTCTAGGTGTCTTTTTTCTTTTCCATTTTTCAACTTTTTTTTTCTTTCCTTGCACTTTTTTTTTCTTTTTTTCCCCGCTTCCTCGCTTATACTAGCTTGTGTTCATTTTTATTGTCTTGTTTCAAAGTTTCATAGTGTCAAAGTATCAATGAAGGAGAATAGCTCAGGGTTGAAATGAGACTCTCTAAGCTGGCTTGTTTTCTTGCAGACATTTCATTGCCTTAGACTAGCACTGATGATGTTACCTAGTTTGGGTAATGAAACGTCTGCAAGAAAGCAACAAAGGTCAGAGGGCACCAAGGACCCCCCCCCATTTGTATGTATATAAAATCCCATCCATAGACCCAATTGTTTCCTGTTCTTAGGAAGCAGGGCCCCAGAGAGTACAAGTAGTCCTTGATTTACAACAGTTCATTTAGTGACTATTCGAAGATACGGCACTGAAAAAAGTGATTTATGACCATTTTTCACACTTACGGCCTTTGCAGCAGCCATATAGTCACATGATCAAAATCCAGACACTTGGCAACTGGCATGTACCTATGACTGCTGCAGCATCCTGGGGTCACGTGATCCCCTTTTGCGACCTTCTGACAAGCAAAGTCAATGAGGAGGCCAGATTCACTTAACACCCATGTTACTAACTTAACTGCAGTGATTCCCTTAACAACTGGAGCAAAACTGACTTAACAAATGTCTCACTTAGCCACAGAAATCAATTGTGGTCGTAAGTTGAGGACTACTGCTAGAGGCCTGAATGCCTCCGTTCCCCCTCCAGCAAGTGAAAATATTTCAAAGCCCTCTGTTTTTACCCTGTCTGGCTATGACATTAAGCAAACAGGAGTCCCAAGAGCGTGTGTCTGAATATAAACTCAGGGATACAAACCTCCGGTGAACCCCTTATGAAATGTCCTTGCAATAACTGGTACAGTGAGAACATTTCTAGGAAAACAGTCTTTGTTCTGCGGGCGTTCCAGCAGCTGGCAGGCGTCAGAAGCAGCCGAAAGCCGCTTGTCTGCAGATCCTGATTCATTGCTGTTTAGTATCGGGTGGAGCTCTGCGCTGTGGACTCCTAACCGTTGGATTCCTCCCCGCTCCACCCACCTTGTCCCTGGAAACGCACCAAACTTCAGATGGTTGGAAAACAATTTAGCTCTAATGGCTCCAAACGGGGGAAACCTGATTTTTTTTTTGTCACCCATTTTCCATCAATTCTTTTTGAAAAAAAATATGTTTGAAAGGTTTGGTCGAAATACAGCCAAGGAAATAGTGCTACTCGGCAGCAGAACTTAAGTACTTGAAAACAGTTCCTTGGTGTAAATGCAAAAGCGTGGCTCCCCTTAGGAGGAGAAGCGAAGACTCTCAGCTGCACTACTCAAGGTTGCTGCTAGACTACAGCTCCCATAATCCTGGCCTGGCCAGTGGGAATGGCAAGACTAGGGCCACAGGTTCTGCAACCTTCCTTGAATGCCTCATGCAATGTGCTTTCCGAATCTTTGCATTCGGCTTTTGAGAAGCAGGTCCTATACTCCCAACGGAGGTGGGGTCTGACCAAAAACTAAATATCATTGCTTTGCATTTAGATATAAACTTAATTCAAACTGGGTTCATTTGATACAGTTGTTATGATTATCCCCATATTTTTAATAATCATCTAGTCAGCTTAAAATGCCAATTCAGTAGCAAAAAAAAAAATACTTGCACATAAAAATCTTGGGGGACCACAGTTCCACCTCCCTTTTTTTAATTACTGGAATTTATTTAAATCCAAAGCAACAGCTGAAACATAAACCCATGCTTTGCTATTGATCTTATTACTAAGATGCCCATTTACAGCTAATAACTCTCCATTTCATTGAATTTCCTACTAGTCTGATCAGCGTGGCTTGATTTCTCTAAATGTTTTGCTTTTTTTTTTGAAATATGCCACATTTTGATTGCTTCGGAATTTGTGGTGTGTGTGTGTGTGTGTTTGAATTGGTCAATGACCACAATAAAGTTTACAAATAAGGCAAGTTCTCGCATTGTGGTTTTGAGGTTGAAGCTTCGGGTTTTGGGGGGTTTAATGTTAAACCCTAAAAAAAATAAAGTCCCAATTTTCTTAGCTGGGGTTTTAAAAGATTTGTACTTAAAGCTATATTTGGAAACTGCTTGGCCAGCTCAGTGTTGAATGCAAATTCTGAAAATATACACAATTTTCCTCCTAATTCTCTGTCATTACATTCCTGCTGGAGGGCAGTTGCAAAAGCAGGAAGAATCTTAATAAGAACTCAGTAGGAACAATAAATTACTGAAAAAGTCTATCATAATAACAAATAATCTTGCTCTTCAATCCTGTTGTCAGCAGGCAAAGAGAAACATAGAATTTCAGGTGCAGTGAAGCTGAACCAAGCGCATAAAAATGTCAAAACCGAAAATAATAATACATAGTCAAAATTAGCTGTAGTGATTCCTCTGCTGTTAATGCACACTTTTTTTTTTTAAGGAAGACTTGCACATTTTTCTTCTTTCTTGGTTCTGTTGAAGTGGCAAAAGGCTGAATTACAGTTGAAAAATTTAAAAAGTTTGCATGGATGAAGACCTAGGACTGGTGGCTGTTCAGGACTTGATTGCCTAATGTAGAATATACATTTCAAAACTGGAAGGAGTCAGTTACTCAGCCCAACCAGAGGACTTGCAAATGTCGTGATTACTGCCTCTGTACAGAAGCAAAATAAGAGTACAAGGCTCCTTCTAGTGGTCACACATAAACCTATCTATTGCAATAAAAGGACTTTGTTTGCCTCCTGTTCTAATGGTCCCCCATGAGACCGTTTTTGTGGTGAAAAATATCTGGGAAAGGTGACAGTATAGGAAAGGCAATCAAGACTCCGATGTTGTGGGACCATCTCTGCTTTTCTTTCTTCTTGAAGGCTGAAGTTGCTCTAGAATGGACTGTTCAACCTTGACAATTTTTAAGACCTACTGGCTGGGGAAGTCTGGGAGTTGAAGGCCACAAGTCTTAAAGTTGCCATGTTTGGACATTTTTCTAGACCAAGAAGAACCAGCCATTCTTAACGATAGACCTTGAAATAAGCAGAAGAATCAGATCTGTTCACAAGTTTTATGCACCCTCAACCTTACATAAGATTGCATATCATCCCTTGTTTTTCTTTCATGCTTGTTCAAAAGGGGAAAGCAAGGCTAATATGCACTTCTCTTTGTAAAACTGTCCGGATAATCACACAGGCCTGCACATAAGCAATTATGTTATGCTACTTACTTCTCAGTTACTATTAATCACCAGGGCTTCAGACCAAGTGTCATGGAGACAGATTTACTGGCCAGCTTTCATTGTTGTGGAAAACCACGGTTTTATGACCATGGGTTATGATGAACCTCGATCTGTTTTTCAGGTTTACTGGCTTCTGTACATTACCCTTCACTTTCCCCCTTTTTACATAAAGCAGCCTGATTCCATCCAGTCTTACAGAGCAAATAAGAAAGACTGAGCCAGGTTGTGAAAACAAGCCAAAATCTAACCCTGATTGGGGAAGGAGAGAAACTGTTGAATATTAAAAGTGCAGTCTAGTTAGATATAGAAGGATTTGATACTACCCACAATGGAGGAATGGTTGGTGAACTTGAAAAATTTACTTGAAATTAATAAATTGACTACTTTGGTTAGAGAAAAGACATTATCTACAATTGTCGGTGACTGGAAGTCTCTTATGGACTTTTTGTATAAAAATGAAAAAAGTGAGCTTGTTATTTATGGTTTTGATGATTAGATAGGATATATTATAAAAAATAGCAATATGATATAACTTTAGAAAGAGGCTAAAATATATTTGTACTTAAAACTGTTGTGAAGAATATCACAAGCCACTTTCCCCCTTTTCTGGTTTTTTTTTACAACTTTTTCTTTTCTTGCCATTTTTCCTTGATTTCTTTTTCTTTTTTCTTCCTTACTTTACCTTAATTTCCATTCGTTTTTATCTTCTCGTTTAAAAGTTTAAATGAAAATTATAGACAGAAGTACAATGTATATACAAGTGCAAGTACATGGCAGGTTAACTGGAAATTCTTTCTAAGCAATATTTGGTTCCTTAACCCTCTGAGAACAGCAGTAAATTGTAGCTATCTTTCTCTTATAGGTACCCGCATTATTTATGACCGCAAATTTTTAATGGCGTGCCGAAATTCTCCAGTTGCCAAAACACCACCTTGCAATCTTCCAGACATTCCAGGTGTGACAAATCGAAGTGTGGATGAGCTCCAGACCGAGGTCAACTTTATGTCTGCTGACGATGAGAAACCAGGCTTAGGTGTGTGTGGTCACGTGTACAAATCATATTACGTGGTTGCTGAGTTGGGTTACAGACATTGCTTTTTCTCTGTGCCAAACCATCATAGCCTGGTCAGTTTTGATCTGTCATAAAAACCCTACATGTTTTCATCATGAATGCTGGGTCTAACTGACCACCTGAGATTTCATGGGTATTGTGAATATTTTATTTATTTATATTTATTTATTATTTTTTTAAATAACTCAAAGTAGCAAATACATATCCAATAGACTTTCCTCCTCCCATTTTCCTCACAACAACAATTCTGTTGTGAGGTTGGGTTGGGTTGGGCTAAGGAAGAGTGACTACTCCAGCTGGCTTTCATGGCTAAGGTGGGACTAGAACTCACAGTCACCTGGTGATTGGCCCAAAGTCACCCAGGTGGCTTTCATGCCTAAGGCAGGACTAGAACACATTCCCTTGGTTCCTAGCCTGGTGCCTTCACTACTAGATCAGACAGTTCTATTGCCAATGCGCCTGTGGACAGGAGATGCTGCCATTACATGGAAGGAAAATAGGGACTCACAGTCTCCTGCTTTCTAGCCAGTGTACTTTAACCACTAGACCAGACTGGTCCTACAGCCACAGGCCTGGGACTTTACGTCTCTGATTTCCTAAAATAACTGCTACCAAGTGCACAGAGCCTGTGAAGTTCCATTTAAATTCCCTACACAATTCTGCATCGGTAACCATCTGGGAGTTGAAGTCCACAGATCTTAAAGTTGCCAAGTTGGACGTCCCTGATGTAGAGTTTCCTACTAAATGATGGGTGATTTAGATGTTAGGGAAGGAGATTAGATCATTTTGGAGAAAATGCAGCCCGTTAGCAGCTGTTGACCGTTTCCTCCATGTTTGGAAGCTCTGCGTCTGAATATTAGGGATGTTTTTGCTTGCCTCCCCTCACTTTGGACATTCCCAGACGTCTTTCGTGAAGCTGCGAGGCAGAGCATGCTTGACAAAGACGGGCCTTTATTTGTATTTTGTCTTTCTTTTAAAACTTTCCTATGCCCACTTGACGGCTTCCATCAAACATTTTTAAATGTAAAAGTACATTTCAGTGAAATGAATTTTTAATAAGCTTATAAACTTGTATCTTTCTTTATATATATGATCATGGGCAGGTAATCTTCAATTTACAAAAGTAAGTTGCCGAGCGTCTGAATTTTGATCATGTGACCATGGGCATGAGGCAAAAGTCGTAAGTGTGAAAAATAGCCATAAGTCACTTTTTTCAGTGCCGATGTAACATTCAAAGTTACATCGGCACTGAAAAAAGTGACTTAGGGCTATTTTTCACACTTACGACCTTTGCCTCACGCCCATGGTCACATGATCAAAATTCAGCGGCTCGGCAACTGACTCATAGTTACAACGACCGCAGTGTCCCTGGGTCATGTGATTACCTTTTGCGACCTCCTGATGAGCAAAGTTCAATGGGGAAGCCAGATTCACTTAACGGCCAGGACAGGAAAGGTTGTAAAAGGGGGGCAAAACTCACTTAACAACAGAAAGGTTGGGCTCTCTTGTGGTCGTAAGTCGAAAACTACCTGTGTTGAAGATTTTTTAACTGCTTAACTCTCACAGATTGTTTTCAGAATACAGTAGAGCAGCTTTCATGTCAGAACTGTGACTTAGGCCCAAGAGCATTGAGTGTACCTATGTTTTGTTTTTTGTTTGCTTAGGCCCTGGGTTTTTTGTTTTGTTTTGTGTTGCCTAAACAAAATAGGTCCTATGATTATAGAGTGTGGTTGCAAATGAACCAAGTTGAGATCAACGTTTCTTGGAATTCTCCATTTCTGAGCATCTTTGTTGACTCCTTTGCTGCAGCAAAACCACTATCGAAACTAGCAACCAAAAGAGATTTTTTTTAAAAAAAAAAAGGGGGCGTATTTTGTTCTCTGTTGAGAACATTGAAGTAAATTTTTGCAAAGATTATAGGCTTCTTCTGCCTCCGAATCACCAGCTTTCAAAGCAATAATTTTACTGTCCTTTGCCAGGCTGGACTGCTGGAGGATTATAAGTTGTCAATTGCTATGTATATGTTCAAGAAGTCGTGATGTTCATCTCATCACTACTTCTTGGAAAACGAATTATGCAGGGTTTTTTTGGAAATGACTGTCCACCGTTAAAACTGGAATGTTCTGGGAAACTTTGAGAAGTAATGCTTTCAAGCGTACGTGGCATCCGATGAGGACACATAAAACTGAGATTTTTGTCAATTGCAGAGATGCTTTGTCAAAAGGTGACTGAACTTTTTTTCCCCTTGAAGATGTTTAGCTTCTTGTCCACAAAGCTTCCTCGGTGTTCTGACAGTCAGCACTGAAGAAGCTTCTTGGATGAGAAGTGAAACATCTTCAAGGAAAAAACAAAAAGTCCAGTTACCTTTTGAAAAAGCACCTTTGGGACAACCCTGACCTGGATGACTGAGAATCTCCATAGACACTTTTATCCATCGTTTTTTCTCTTCCGCAGGTGAAGAAGCCCAGTTCGACATAGATATCTGAAATCTCTTGAGGACAGAAGAGTTTTTTTTATTCCTGATGAAGATGAGATATCAATAATGCTTCCCCAAATGAGAGAGGCTTATAGAATAGCCCACGCTATGCAAAGCTTTTCAGGAGAAATGGTTCATCGCATTAAAAAATAATAATAGTAAAGCTGGGAAAAGGAGGATGTTTCTGACTACCTAAAGACTGAAAACTCTGGTGGATTTTTTTCTGGTGTTTAGCTTCCAGGGAAGAAGGATGCTAAAGTGAGAAGTGTTGTTTTCTGTTTCTGTGCCTCAAATCCTAGTGCCTTTGTTCCATAAATGTCAGGTTGGAGGCAGAGACTGACACAGGGAGACTTAAATAATCATGTTGGATTAGGCAATTAATGCAGTATCAGTTGTCGTTCATTCATTTAATACGGAAGTGGGTGTCCTCTTATCTCCCCTCAATTGTACGGCCTGTAAATCTTTCCCCTTCTTGAGAGTGATCGTCTGTGCTCTCCTTTTTGGCCAAAACTTTATTACAGCATCAGACACCCCGACCACAAATGGGACAAATGTAGCAGGACCAGGACGAACCTGGCCACCAAAATAAAAAATAAAAAAAAGAGTCACATGCTTGCTCAATTGCTTTACATTGCAATTTTTCCTCTTGATTCCGTAAGAATTTAATGGTCTGATGAAATCAGCTCACCCATGTCAGCAGATTGTTTTGATTTCACCCGTGAAAGAAACTTCATTTTCTTTTTTTGATTCTGAATGTGCCAGAGGAAGCAAATTCTTCTCTTGCTCTCTCTTTTTTTCAAAACAAAACAAAAACTTAAGAAAAACAATGTCTTTGAGGTGGGAAAACGTCACTGTGGACAAGCAGGCAGCCTTGCAAGTACTTTTTTTTTTTCCCTTTCTTTACAGAGCTACGTGTAGATCTGTACACATTCTTCGCTGTACTGAAAATTAAATAAACTTGTTAAAATTGGCGTATGAGTTTTGGATGAAGCCAATCGGTGTCGTTTCTTTGCACAAGCCTTCCAGTTGTATGTTGCTAGTGATGGCCGTTCTGCATTCTGTTTGCTCTGCAGAAGTGTGGACTTTAATTCCCAGAATTCCCCAGCTAGCACAATCGTTTCTGAGAATTTGGGGAGTTGAATTCTAGAAAGAGTTCAGGTTGGAGAATCTTAAGGGATTGCATGATTTATTTATTTATTCATTCATTTAAAATATTTATTTTATTTTTTATATGTAAAAAAAAACAACAACTCAAGGTGGTGAACATATGTATTCTCCCTTCCTCCTATTTTCCCCACAACAACAACTCTGGGAGCTGTATTGGGCTGAGAGAGAGTGACTGGCCCAAATTCACGCAGCTGGCTTTCATGTCTAAAGCGGAAGGGGAATTCACAATCCCCTGGGGATTGGCCCAAAGTCACCCAGTGGCTTTCATGCCTAAGGCAGGACTAGAACTCAATTCCCTTGGTTTCTAGCGTGGTGCCTTAACCACTAGACCCAATAGTTATATTGCCAATGTTCCTGTGGAGAGGACATGCTGCCATTATGTGAAAAGAAAACAAGGACACATGCCTGATCTACTGAATCACAGCCTTTGGGAAGAGGCTGGAATTTGTCATGTTTTGGGCCATACAAAAACTAAAGGGGAGAGAACGGGGCTTGTCAATTGTCCATTTACCTCAGAGATGCATGAACTTTTTTGGAAAGAGAAAAAAGAAAAAAAGCAGAAAGGAAAGAAAGAAGAAAAAAGAAAGGAAAGAGAAAATAAGAAAAAGAAAGAAGAAAAAGAAAAAGAAAGGAAGAAAGAAAGAAAGAGAAAACAAAAAGAAAAAAAGAGAAAAAGGCCATAATATTATTTCCTTTTTTGGTACCTTGTGAGAAATGGGGAAAAAAACTTTAAAAATTCAATGCAATACAGTATATTTAAAGATCATTTGAACAACACATTTGATTTCCTTCTTTACAGGATATTTTTACATTTCAAAGCTAGAGTTTTTCCTCAATTTTTATAAATGTGAGTGTCTGTAAATATTGGCTGTTACACATTTGGCTTTTTGCGTTCTATTTTCTTCTTACCTCACTGCTTATAATTATCTCCTGCCCATACACATACCCTCCTGCCCATATTCCCATACTCGTAAAAACAAACGTGAACATACACATACTGTACATCTATCTCTCTATCTCTGCATCCCACCTTTTAATTAACTACTAATTATAAATTAATTTAACTCTGTTTCTGAGAAGAGTGATGAAACTTAGACGGTTGCTGAGAGCAGTCTGGGTAATCTCATAAAGGATCTTTGGCAGAAAACCTCCAGTGTAAAATTCTTGGCTAAACTCCTTGTCTTTTGTGTATTCCCTTGTTAAAACAATCCATGATGCTCTGAATTTCAAATGCCCGAGGGTTCAGATGGACAATTTCTGGCATGTTAACACTTGAATATCTGCCAGACTAAAGGCAATGCTCAAGAAATCATTTACAAAGGAGTGCCCTCTTGAGGTTAAGTCTGCTCCAGTCAAAAATGCAATTTTTTGTTAAGGCAGGATGCTAAAAGATACATCCATCAGCACTTAACCTCTTTCTATTCATGGTTGGGAGGCAAAAATCTCTATTGACTGAAATGGGAGGGGGTTTTTTTCCTTGCCTTCCTTTATGATTTCTATCTAGTTAGGAAATACATAAGCTATCCATAACTTATAAAGATATAAATGTTTTAAATAAATAAACATTAATGTTTTAATTGGTTGAGTTTTATAGTTTTAAAATGATTTTGTATATATTTTAATTTTTGATTCGAGGGCTGGCCGAGATACGGTTGAAAGATGAGCAGCCGTATAAATGTTTTAAATAAATAAATAAATAAACTCCGTTTCCAAAGTGGATCCTGTTTATGGGCGCAACAAATTGAAAAACTGAGACCGAGATGGAACAAACGCTGTTGGTCCCTATAAGATGCAATTCGCTCACTGCTCAGAGGCACTGTTCAATTTCTGCTTGCTGCCTTGAGTGAAAAGTAAAGTACTGTAATAAACTCAAACTGGTTATTAAAAACCACATAAACTGATGAACTAAAAATAAACTGGGTACCTTAGAAAGATCTGACATTTTTGCGATAGATTTCAGTTGCCCCATTCTGATCTGAATCTGAATATTCTGACCTATTCTGAACAATTAATCAGTGGAATGATTTGCCTTCAGAAGTTGTGGGTGCTCCAACACTGGAGATTTTTAAGAAGAGACTGGACAGTCACTTGTCTGAAATGGTAGAGGGTTCTCTGCTGGAGCATGGGGTTGGACTAGAAGACCTCCAAGATCCTTTCCATCTCTGTTATTCTGTTGTCTGAGATTCTATAAATCTATAAATCTGCCTTCTGAGACAGATTCTTGGTCCATCTGGAATCTACCATCTCATCCATAGGAAATATCATCTCAGCAATAGGGAATAGCTATGACTGGACCAGGCAGCACTGGGATATGAAACAGACTGTGCTGTTAAATAGGGTTTCTTACGAGTAAGAGTTCCAAACATCTATTTTAGTTGGGTTAGAAGATTAATCTTCCTCCCACCCCCTTACCAGCATAAGTTGGGTAAATGCTAACTTGTTCTTGCTGTTGTAGGAGTCAAAACAAAATTAGAAGCTAGAAGGTAAAATGCCCATTTCTTGCCGCAACAGACCTCTGGCAAAAGATATTTGTAGATGCTGCTGCAGATAACACTTGCTTAATATTTATAGTTTGCCTGCCCTGAATTTTAAAAGTCTAACCCAGGGGTAGGCAACCTTGGCTCTTTTATGACTCGTGGACTCCAACTCCCAGAATTCCTGAGCCAGCCATGCTGGCTCAGGAATTCTGGGAGTTGAAGTCCACGAGTCATAAAAGAGCCAAGGTTGCCTACCCCTGGTCTAACCTTAGCCAATATAACCTATTTTAACCATGTTGGGATTGCCTCTAAGCTTTGTCAACCTTGCTGTGTCGGAAATACATTTTTGCTGGTGGCAACCAAATCAAATCTCCAGTGTTTTCCACCAGCAAGATCTAGTCATCTGAAGCTGTGGTCATCAGAAGACCTCCTGGACTATTGAAAATATGAAATGTGGGACCAGGCTTATTCCATACTCTTATTTTGGATAATCCTTATCCTATACTGAATTCATAAATTGCTACCTTTCCTTCTCTCAATACAATCTGGGTACTAGGCATGGAATATAAGTTAATATTTTTTTCCATACCAGATTTTTACGTGACATGCAATTGTATTTCTTTAGGAATAATCATCTGCCATATTGTCTACTGATTAGCAATATCTCCAAAATTATTTAATAAAAAGAATTGAGAAACTTTTCTAACTTCTTATGGTTGAAGAGCAGGCTAATTTTAGCTGTTGCTCTTATTTTCTGCTCTGTCTCCTAAGTTTGTAGAATCTCATCTGAGATCTACAGGGGTTCTCAACCTTGGCAACTTTAAGACTTGTGGACTTCAACTCCCAGAATTTCTCAGCCAGCAAAGCTGGCTGAGGAATTCTGGGAATTGAAGTCCACAAGTCTTAAAGTTGCCAAGGTTGAGAACCCCTGCCTTAAGAGCCTGCAGACATGGTACCTCTAAGCAAGGTATTACTCAACTATACATTTTAGATTGTTTTTTAAAAAGTTGTTTTTTTAAAAAAAACCAATCATTTTTAAAAACCGCAGTAACAATATATACTCATATATTGATGAAATGAAGAACATTTAATGTAAACAGAAGAGTTTAATTCAGATCAGGTCTGCTAGTTCAGAGGGGAAAAACCTCAGACATCTACTTATGTGAGCGTGTAATAATAATAATAATAATAATAATAATAATAATAATAATAATAATAATAATAATAATAATAATAATAATAATAATAATAATAATAATAATAATAATAATAATAATAATAATAAAAGTTGGAAGGGACCTTAGAGGTCATCTAGTCCAACCCCCTGCTCAGGCAGGAAACCCTATACCATTTCGGACAAATGGCTGTCCAGTCTCTTCTTAAAAACTTCCAGTGTTGGAGCATTCACCGCTTCTGGAGGCAGGTTGTTCCATTGGTTAATTGTTCTAACTGTCAGGAAGTTTCTCCTTAGTTCTAGGTTGCTTCTCTCCTTGATTATATTACGGGTGTGTTAAAAACTTAACAGACAGACAGATGATAATATGGTTGCAAAAAGCAAGGGGAAAAAAAGACAATTGGATCCCATAGCAAATCAGTTTTTCTCCCCAAATTCCTCCCTTAGTCTTATTTCATTAATTCTATCACCCTATATCACCATATGGATATTTATTCAAGCATTGAAAGGAACTGGATTCTTTAGATGCTTCAAAATTTTTGAGAAGAGTGGGGCTACACTATTGGAAAGGAACAACAGAGCTGAAAGTGCCTCGAGGGAGGAAAGATGCTAACTAGCACTTGATGGTTTGTTCAGCCTTACAGACATTCCTTTCTCTGTTGGTTGATGCAGATTTCTTCCCCTGCTGCATGTGAAAGCAGAGGGGTCCTCTGGCCCAGTAGAGTTAGCAGCCTCTCCTTAGCACAGCCTCCCTTTGAGCCAAGAGGAGTGTCCTCATCTCTATTCAGATGCAAAGATCAAATCTGCATTTCAAACATTTGCCCCAGTGCTGCGTATTCCATCCAGCAGGGAACACTTTGCACCAAATCTAGCCTGGCTTTTGCCCACGGCATAAATTCATAAATTTAGCTCCCTTTTTTTTTATTGATTGGAAAGATTTTCTGACATTAGTTCAAGAGATCAAGGAGATAGAAAGATCCACTGTCTGGATTCCTGCTTTTTCTTAAGCATAACAATGGGGCTGACTTGACTTGGGTTTGCGGGTCAATGTTGGCACAATGGAAATAGAGCTCTGCCAGTCTTGGTTCAAAAACAGACCACGTTTAAGCTAACCCAATGGGATGCGTGAATCCAGTCAACCAAGCAGGCTAGTATTTTATCTCTGTGCGAAATGTGTTAGTTTTTTTTTTTGGGGGGGGGGTTAAAAAGGAATTTTGTTTGAAGATATAAAGTCTCAAAAGAGCCATGTGTCCTAACAGTTAAATTCATAGAAAACCTTCATAGGGGCCTCTCTTGTGCTCAGTAGCTTTTTTAGCAGCAGGGTGGTGTGTGTGTGTGTGTGTGTGTGTGTGTGAACAGCTCTGGGTACATTATTCTGTGTTCAGTTGGTTCAGAAAGGCATCTTCTGGCAATGCTTAATCCCTAAAAATCAAAAATAAAAGTCACCTTTGAGTAGAGCTTTACTCCTGTTGACTTCATGATATATCCATGTAGTTTTCTTGGTAATCATACAGATGTGGCTTGTTATTTCTTTCTTCCAGATTTTTTTTTAGCCACATTCCTGATGTTTTTGATGGTCCTGGGATTTTCCTGTAATCTCCCATCCAAGTACTAACCAGCTCTGACTCGTATTAGCATTTTTTGATATTAGCCAGAGAGGACTAAATTCAGTGACTCAGTCTTCAAGAAAGTTGTCAAGTCTTCTTGAGAAGTAAACCTCTGTGTGGACTCTAGCTCTTCAGAACTCAATTGGTGGAGCGTTCTACCACACAAAATGCATTCCTAGTACAGCTTTCTCCATTCTGGGAGACTTCACAAGTGTGGTAGAAACATAGGCTGTTTTTTCATCTTCCAATAAATGAGGAGATTAAGATCAGTAGGAATAATTCAATATTGTCTTTGAAACATTGGTAGTTTAAGTATGTAGGACATTCTTTAGACCAAGTCAAACTACTGATCATCCTAGTTTGTTACTGTCTACACTGCTTTCCACAATTGTACTGCTCTCTAGTTATGTTGACCTACAACGTCCATCACTCCCCCCCCATCAGCATAAGCACCATCTCAAAATTCTAGATAGGATTCTATCTTGGATTGAGTTGGAGATGCTATGGATTGAAACTGGGACTTTCATCTTGGAAAGAATCAGCTTGAACTCCTGAAATTATGGCCTCTCAAATCATATGGTTGACCCCCACTTGCTCAGAAAACATGTTTGTACCCAATGGAAACCAACTGGAATTGGACCGTGTCAACTAACACCACCACCACCTTGGAGATAAAAGGAAACATATGGGCTCCTCCAATCACTGTGATCTACTGGTGTGGCTTAGCTTTTTTTCCTGGGCTGGCAAGGTGGGTGGCATCATAGCCTGCCTTCTTCTTTAAATCACCGTATCACATATGTCTTTGCCCTTGGTAGATGATGCTTAACGTGAGGAGGGAGAAGAAAACTTAGGTTCACTCCTCTCTGAGAATCGTTTGGGGCAACAGCTTCTGCAAATGAGTCTCTAGTCACCCTTTAATTGCTGTAGGGTCACAGCAGTGTGAAACTTTGTCTGCATATGAGGCCAGTGCTATTCCTCCAGGCTTGGAGGCTAGCCTCAGGGGTGAGACCCAGACAAGCTTTGTTTATCTACATGGGCAAATGTGGATTGGATGGCAATGATCTCCACACCACTAGAAAAAAAATACCACCCACACACCCACACACACACAAACACATACATATCCTTATGCTCAGAAGATGGCCCCTTCCTGCCAAATATTAATCTCCAGAAAGCATGTCGAGAAGTTCAGAAGGAGCATCAAGGATGGACCACACAATATTAATAGATAAAAAAAATCCTAGTTAGAGGAAGCAGCTAGAGATTTCATCCTCTGGCGTAATGGAAGGATTCAGGACAGGGGCTGAAATGGACCTTCTAGTACAGCCTTCTCCAGCCTAGCTGAACCACAATTTCCTCCATGTCTTTTCTCCCCTCTCCCCCCCACAGCCAACATGGCCAATGAGAATGGTTCTGTGGTATATTAGGAGGCATCAAGTGGAGGAGGCAAACATACAGATTCTTATGTGAAGATTTATTGAGACTGTTTCTGTTGGTTTCTCCCTCTGTGATGCCACAGATTTATTTGGTCCTACTTTTTCTCTCATCCTTCCTTCTGTGTTTCCCATGAATGACAAATGTACAGTAATGTATACCTTGGGGAACATGTGTAGAGTGGGTGGAGGGGTGGACAGTCAACTGGATGTTCAAAGAACTTCTTTTTGAGGATCGTTAAAGAAGCTGGACTTTAGGTTTTCTCCAGGTTGATGCCAAGGTTTCAAACCATCTTGCTCCATAAATTCTGGGCTTGACATTTCCATCCACAAATGGGCACTTTCGTAATGCAAAGGGGTTTTTTTCTTGTTTTTTTTTTTTCTTTTTTTCAGGCAGGGACCAAATTCCAGACATTGTATGACAAAAATGCAGAGGAGACCCATAGTTTTGATGCAGGGAAAACATTTAGGGGAGCCTACTCACACAGTTTCCTTGGCCAACCGTAGGGATGTGAAGTGACCTTTGATTTACCTTGTTTCTCGTCAGGGCAGTTAGCAGTTTAGAAGCATGAATGATCGTTTTCCTCCTCATAATGCAGATTGGATCCCAGTGTCTGAATCGCCACCTTGCAAGATGATAAGAAGACTCCCCTGGGATAGCTGGGGATCCTTTTTGCTTAAACAAACATCCATTACACAAAAGAGCTCAGACTTGCCATCAAAGGCCATGTCCCAAAAGGAAGAGAAATATACTCTCCATCTTTCAAAGGAGAGTGTGGGGAGACAGCTGCTTGCCATGCCTGTTTATGAAAGAGTATAAGATCCAGAGGTCCTATAGTCTAGAATGAATTTCTATCTTTTGTTATAAGTTCTCTGTTAAAAAAAACAAAATCCCTGTGGTTTTTTTTTTTTTTCTAATTTGGAAGGCAGGATGAAGATGTTGCTTGGGTTGTCATTGTAAAAAGTTCGGTTGCAGTTTCTGAGAGATTAAATCTCTAAACAGGGTGGGGAACATGAGACACCATGCAGCACAAGGTCTACCCTACTGGATCCTGTACATATGTCTATTCTGAAGAGTGAGAGCATACGGGTACTCTATGGTTTGCTTGTTAATTCTTATCCTACCTTTCCAGGAGAAGTTAACGGGGGTTTAAAAATACCCTCTCTTCTAGTGTCAGCCCTACCACAATAACTGCCTGGTTTGTTGGGCTGAAAAGGATCTCTGATATATTTCTGGGGTTACAAACTGTCCATCCATCTCTTTACTGTTCTGTGAAAATTCAAGTGGGAATTGACTTCTAAAAATCCACAGGTGGATAAGATCTTTGTTAAAATCAAGCAAAAGTAGCACCAGAGGATCTGCAAGCTTCTGAGTTCTTTAGATTTATTGTACACCACCCAGAATCCCTCTAGGAGGGAGATAGGCACTTCATAAATGTGATAAATAAGGAAATAAATACGATTCCTTTTTCCAGCAATATGTTACAGGAGATGGTCCAGGGTTGATTGAGCTGTACTTCTTTATTGGACAACATAATGCAGCAGTCCACCATCATTTTGTCCTTTTTCAAAGTCCAGGGATAGATGGGGTGGAGAGGTTGAAAATATAGATGTAAAATTCTCCATTTTTCCTTTAGAGTCCATAGCCATGTATGTGTGTTGACAAATCTTTGCTCACCTTTCTCTGGTTGTTTTTTATTTTTATTTTATAATTCTTGGACTCATCTATTTATTTATTTAAAATATTGAGTTTCATTTCTTAAAATACATTATGATATTTACATACCCATTCATGATGATGAAAATTAAGTTATTATCAAAACACAAGAAGCAGCTTTTATTTTTCTGCTTGGCATTTATTTTAGAGCAATGATGTCAACGATACAATCTGATGTTTTGTTACTACAGATTCTGTTACCAGCACCAACTACTATACCCTTGGTTATTCCGAATTAATTAAAATACAGCCCATACAACAATCCTGTCCAAATACATATAGTTGATCTAGACCCTCCTTAATTGTTTCTAACTATCAGGAAACTCCCTCTCAAACAAGTAGAGTTTTTTTGATGTGTCCATTGAAGTGTAGAAGGTTAAAATAAATATATGAACTCCTATGAATGTTGTACCAATATCTGCCTCTCATTTCTCAGAATATGTTCTCAGTCACTTGAAACAGTGATTGAGAATTTCTTCTGGATTTCTCTCGATCAAGATCTCTCTGTTAGCTTGACTGGGGAAGAAATCAGAGGATGTTATAGCTCGTATCCTTGTTCCCTGTGACATGTGGCTTCATTAATTTGTAACCTCTCTCTGGCCACACTTGCTTCCCAAATTATAAAAGTCCCATATGAATGGTGAGGGATTCCCTTGCCGTTTAATTCAAGCACATAAAGCTAAAGATTTCTGGAGAGATGATTAAAATAAAAAATAAAAACAAGTACATTCACCCAATTGACCCAAAACAATCTTGTAACTAATCAAGTGCAAGAACATCATATTACATCTCCTAGAATGTTATGGAAATTTTATTTTCCTTTAAGGGAAATTTCAAAAGCACGTATTCTCTCTCCTTGGTTCGAAAGAGGTAAAATAGACAAAATGCAGGAACATATTTTTTTTCCCCCATGCATTGACTCATGCCAACTTTCTGAAAGGATCCCTTGCCTAAAGTTAAAGCTATAGGACTTCTGCAAGAGATCCAGCATACAAATGATCCCATTGGATGTTTTTAAAAAGCCCAACAGATAGTTTAAAAAGCCCCCAAACAGAACAAAAACCAATAACCTCTTTGCACACTTATTCCCCAGCAAATGATCCTCGGAACAATATCAGTATGAAGGCATCACAATCTTTAAAGCTTAGGAATCCTTGACTAAAACAACTGCCATATTTGTGACCCAACATGGTAGGCTGTAGAACAAATACTGTGTTTTGGGGTTAGGGTTGGGGAATCACAGCTCCATTATCTGGCAGAATAAGTTCCAGGTATTAAGAGATCCTAGAAAGGTTCCACTAAAATAGACTCTCGGTGTACTAATAAAGTCTTACACGTTTTCATTGGCCATCCTTATTTAATTTGAACAGGCTTTTAAATCTAGTTTTCTTGCAAAAACAGAAGTGGTTGGTGAAGCTCTTTTGCAGGGTGAGTGTTGCATGTATCTTACTTATCAAATGGCTGAGGCAAGCTAACAAGCCCATGCGCCTATTTCAACTCCTGGTCTGGTAAGGATGCTGCGGACAAGACTTTAGAAGAACAACTTGATCTCTGTGTGCCGAGGAATATGCTTCTTGAGGAATGTGCTTCTCCAGCAAAACTTCTTTGGCCCTCTGCCATAAAATACGCAGTAATGGGAAGTTACTTGCAGAAGGCTCCCATTAGTCAGCCAGCAATAGCCCATAAGCATCAGTTGCAGCCGCATTCTTCAATTACCATGTCTTCATGGTGACGGACCCTTATTCTTCCTTTCTCGTGATACAGCATGGACAATGGACTTAGCCTGATTGGAGCACAGGATGGGCAAGGCACTCGGTTAGGTTGGTATACCTTCAGCAAGCTCTGTGGAAACAGAAGAGGAAATCATGAGCATCGTCTGTAAGAGTAGATCCAAGAGAGATCAAGAGGATTTGCTATTATGAACTGGCAGATCCTGATTTCAATAAAAGAGAATATTTGTAGCTCAGGATTAAAATAAGGGGTCCTTGGTGCTCTCTGAGCTTGGTGGGTTTTTTGGAGACATCTGATTACCCAAGCTAGGTAACATCATCAGTGCTAATCTGATGATGTTACCTAGTTTGGGTAATGAAAGGTCTCTAAGAAAACAACCAAGCTTAGAGAGCACCAAGGATTCCCCCAATCCTGATTTGTCATGATTTCAGAATTGACCTGGGTGGACTCTGATCCACATGAGGAATCACCAATACATTCAGAAGGCTCAGCCATCAAAAGTGGAGTCCTATATTCCATTTTTAGACAGCTATGCCAATCAAACCAACAACTGTATTTTTATTCAGTATGATCAATGGGAAAAGATCTTTTATTTCTTCCAGCAAACTTTACTTGTTCAATGAATGGTTGTTCTGGTTTTATTTATGTTGAGTGGTGTGGATTGCAGATCTTCAATGATGTGTTTTGCATTGAACAAGCTTGAACAAAACATCCTTAAAATCTGCTTCACAAAGCAACATGGGGGCTTCTTACTTCTAAAGGTAAAGTGGAACTTCTAAATGTGAATCTATGTTATAAACTAGCATGTGCATAATCTTAGACAAAGGCCACTCTACTACTGCTTTGTAAAAGCTTGCTTTTCCAGTTCCTTTTCAAAGATCTGGGAAGTATTACTCTACCAAGCCCCCCCCCCCATGGTCTCTCACACGCTCCTTCATACCTGAACATAAGCATGATTTGTTGGTTTGAAGGTCTCATCGACAGGTGATGGACATTCTCCTTCACATCGATATGCGTTGTACTTCTTGGGATGTACAATCCAGCTTCCAAAGCCAGTCTTATCAAAATCCACCATCATATCGACTCTTTTGCATAGAAATCTGCCTTCCTCCGCCCATTTGGAGGATTGGAGAGAGCTCAGTTTAATTCTTTGTTTTTGTTTCCTGTTCCTACGATGGCGACGTCCTCCAGCTTCTTTAGTCGTGTTGTCAAACAGAACATGCTTGGACATCTCTACGGTTTTAATGAGACTTGAACCCTGAGAAGGCTCCATGGGTTCCTTATCTTTGGAGAAGATCACCAGGAGTGCTCTGTCAGGCCCATTGTGGACAAAATGCTTCTTGTCTTCTCTAGAATTATTATGGACATGCTTATCCTGGAAGGCACCAGCTGTTGGGTTACTATTGTCCTCAAATATATTCCCCTCTTCCCAGTCTTCCTGTGGGACTTCTGGAATCTCAATGCCTGATGGCAGCCCTTGGTGGAGCCAAAAATGTAATAAGCCAGTGATGTTGAAGACTTTCCAGGGTGAATGGTTGAGGGAGAGGCTACTCACAAACGAACCTAGGAACATCCTATCTGTGCAGGTCTGATTCCCATAACACGTGTGGTTGTGGCTGTGATAAATGTGCACAGTGATATTTCTAGTTTGAGAGAAGGTCAGCAGATGAACCCGGAGCTGTGCCAGCCTGATATCATAGTTGCTGGAGATGGAAGTCATGTCAAAGGAGAAGTCCCAGTGATCTCCAAATTGGAATGAAGCTGGAAGACAGCAGAAGGATAGTAATTACAAAATAAAGTTCACACTTTGAAATGTTAGCATAGATTCCAGAACTACTCCAAAAATATCATGTAGGAAGACATTTCAATGAGAAATAAAATCTATGAAGGAAAATGTAGTGTTGGAAGAATCTTCGGCTCTGTTCAGATTTGTAATTGGGATACTATTGTATTTATTCACATAATGTCTCCTCTCCTGGATCAAACTTGGGGAATTATTTTTTCTGACTGTTTGCATTCAAAGATGATTGTACGCAGTGCAGTTTGTAAGATCCATACATTCACCAATCTAGTCATGCTACTTTTCCTAAAAGTTTTCAGTTCTTAAACTAAGTGACAAATTAGTGGTCAATGAAAAGAGAGTAGCCTGGTGCCTTAACCACTAGATCAAACTTGTTCTCAAAGCTTCATATTCTTCCAATATTCTCATCACTTAATGTTCATCACTGAGGCTCAAGATTTACTGGAGGAGTATGTTAAACTGAATACCTTTTGATTGTTAGCAAATTTACACAGAACTATAGTTCCAAACCCTGTTTATTGTATGATCCTAGAAAGCCACTTTAGTAGTTAAAACATCAGGGTAGAAAACTAGAGATCACAAATTCTAGTTCTGCTTTAGGCACAAAGCCACAACTGGGTGACCTGGGGCCAGTCACTTTCCGTCAGCCCTAGGAAGGAGGCAATGGCAAATCTCTTCTGAAAAACTTTGCCAAGAAAACCACAGGGACTTGCCCAAGCAATCCCTAAAAAAACACACCTTATTGAACAGAAAGGGGGGGGGGGAAAGCTAATTATAGTTCATTTATAAATCATGCTTAAGCAAGGACCCAGAATCCTCCATATTTAAGTTGAGACACTAAGATCAAACAGGTAACTGTGGGACCGAGTGGAATACTTCTCTGCCATCTCCTGCTTCTTAGCTAAACTACAGTCAGATTACAAAGATCAGAGCATGTTAATCCATGCTTTTGTCTCACCAAAAGAGAATGAGGCTTAAATACCAAGGTAAGCATATGAATTCCATGAACATCAATAACAATCAAGGCACTTAGTGTGCATTCTCACTTATTTGGGAATTTAAGACCCATTGCACAAAACAATGCATTCTTAATTTGCTAATTAGCTCTTCTGGTTGGCATCTAAGAGAATGAGCTGCAAATTATGCCTCCAACCCCTGCCCGATACTGGAAAGGTTGCCTAGTAGCCAAGCCATTAACTTTCAACTCAAGTCTTTGCAGAGAGCCACTTTGTTGTAGTTGCAAGAAGCCAGGAGGCTGTGAGTTCTAGTTCTACCTTAAGACGTAAAACCTGCTGGGTGACCTTGAGCCAGTCACACACTCTCAGCCCTAGGAAGGAGACAATAGCAAATCACTTCTGAAAATCCTTGCCAAGAAAATTGTCCAGGACTCAAAATTGACTTGTCCAGGAATCAAAACTGACTCAAAGACACACACACACCACACACACACACACCACACACACACACACAGAGCAGTCTCTGCCTCTCCTAACTGGCAATATGGGGAGAACAGCAATAGTCTGTTTATGAGGTTGTAACAAAAAGAATAAATAAGATATATAAGACATAAAAGGCAAAAAAAATGTGTTTAAAATGCTTTGTGAATTGTTCTCCTTGTATTTCATAAATAAAGACATTGGCAGTCTGTAATTAAGACTTACAAGGAAAAAAACTTTTACAAACAACTAATATTAACCTGGATCCTGCCAATAGCAGCTCCCTACACCTCTGCAAACTACTGCTCACACCCCAATGTCTTCCAGTTTAATGTCTTAATGTCCAGTATTGGTAAAGTAATTGATTAATTGGGTTGTGGATGTTCAAAGACCAGATCTCATTAAACGTCAGTGAAATCTGAATTCCACATCCTGGGTTGCTTTGATCATTCCTTCCCACTCCTTGTAACATCCTTGAAAAGCTGTAATCACTTATTGCGAGTTATTTTAAAAACGTTAAAGTGGAAAAGGGATGGAGGGAAAATTCATTATTTTATAGCATCACAGTGGACTTTGGACTACTGAAGGGAGCAAACAAGAAAGACCAGGAGAAAGTTAGTCGTTCACACATCTGAGAGAGAGAGAGTTAGAAGCATGAGTCTCTCTGTGGGTTAAGAAATCCCAGGATTAACTGAGTTACATCCAATCAAAAGGATCAAGGGATGGCATGGAGATTGGTCATTGGTCATCTTGATATTCCCCAACTGGAGAACATTACTAAAATAACCATCCCCCAGCATCAGTACTCCGTTGCTCATTGAAATTGATGAAAGGGCAGTTATTGCAGTGAATAGCCCTTCCATGAATTGCCATGAAACCCAATAAGATTGATTTATATTTTACGTTTCTAGATCACCCTTCTCCGTCAAGCCACAGAATCACCTTAGATTTTGTACCAATGAATTTCCCCCAATTCATACCCCCACATTCTGAGTGGTGCAGGGCTGTGAATATATCTGTGTGTGGGTTTCCATAGGGGGGGGGGGTGATGCACATGGGACCTGTTCGTGCTATTCCTATGGGCTTCTATAACATGGGTTCAGTTATCAGTAGCCTAGAAACACCCAACACCCAACTACTGTAGCATGAACCAACTTATCAGGCGAAGGAGTTACTTCAAGGCAGCCATTCCGCTTTCTGAACCCAGGGTTAGGCTTGAGCATAATAAGCGCTTTGAAGAATGAGTGTAAGAGACACGTGAGAAGGACTCTATCTGTGGAACGTGGAAACCCAGTCGTGTTTCTGAAGTGGACTTGCCTGGGCTGTCTTAGAAACGGGCGCATTTGCAAGTCAGTGTCCCCCCCCCCTTTGAAAGCAGTGCCGATCTGCTCCTTTCACTTTCACCTTAGTGTCTCCCACTCGATGCCTGCCTTGGCTCTGGGGAACTTTTACCCGCAACTTTTCAGGACATCCTTCATGAGCTACCTGCATCTATATTGGCTCTCTTCCGCGCGCTCCCCCCCCCCCACAATACACAAAGGAGCGGAGTTTTTCACTTTGGTACCCCATTCCCACCCATGAGTATCTGCAGGATGTCAAAAGAGTTGAAGGATGTGGATTGGTTCTCCTTTGCAGACGGCTGCGGGGTGGGGGGGGGGGAAGAGAAGTTGGGGTGGGGGCTGCAATCCACAACGAGGAATAGGGGACGGGGGTCTGGAACCTCACAGTCACCGCTATCACCCTTTTCTAAATACAAGCGCAGCC
>NW_015388983.1:232408-242708 GCF_001527695.2 Protobothrops mucrosquamatus
CCCCCTTTCCTTTCCTTCTACTTTTTTTCCTTTCCTTTCCTTTCCTCTCCTCTCCTCCTACTTTTGCCCCCTTTCCTTTCCTTTCCTTCTACTTTTTTTCCTTTCCTTTTTCTTTTCCTTTCCTTTCCCTTCTGTAAAACTCTTTCTTTCTTTCCGTCCTTCTCGCGAGCAACTCCGAGCAACTTCTCCTCCTCTTCTCTCCAGCCTTCGTTCCCTCAACAGCCCGCCGAAAACGGGGCAGTTTTTATACCTGGACTGCCTAATCTTGCCAGCCTTTGATGTCAACAAGTTGTCAGAATTTCGACGTGCTCCACACGCTCCCTATTCTCATGCAACTCTCCACCCTGCGCCGCCCCCCCATCCCGCCCCCCGCCCCATCACCAGGAAGGGGTGACGAGAACCAGCAATTAATTACCCTTCCCCTCCCCACACATCCCCCCCAAGCGGGATGCGAGCGAGGTGGGTCCTTTCACAGCTGCTTGAAAAGAGCCAGGTCTCCGGTGGGTGCCCTTCGCTTCATACGGAGAATCGGGTGGGTCCTTTTGGGGGGGTTTGATCTGGTGTTGCCAGAATCGGAAAACCCGGATCTGAAATGGGAGCCGTTCTTGATCCCTTTAATCTCAAGGAAGAGGAGAATTGATTTAATTCCTGCCCCGGGGAAGAGACCTTTGATCATGTTATGTTATCGATTTTTTTTTATTCCCAATCTATCTAGCTATCTAGTTTTGCCTGGATTCTTGGTATGCACATTTGTGCGCGTCTGCATTCATTCATTCATTTCGGGAGGGTGCCAAACTTAAAAGCCTCACCTTAACAACGTATTTCTTTCTTAAGGGAAAGTCTTTGTGTTAGACTTTTGCAGTAAGAAGAACAAAGAGTTTTCTGGTCTCGTTTAGGGATTAAACGGTTTATTATCTCAGATGCCTCCCTTTCATCTGACCAAAGTGATGATTAGCCCTTAAGATTAATCAAGACTTTTTCTTTCTCTCACCTTCAGAGGAGGTGGCTGCACGCTTCTGCTTCCAAAGGCCCCTTCTGATTTCTTGCAACATCAAAGAGTTATTTTAAAGCACAAGCATTATATTTGCTTATCTTGTCATTTATGCCTGTGCTGTTTTTTTGACCTGTGCAGTTGAACGCTGCTGATTAAATTGCTGGTCTTTGAAGTACTGAAACAATCATTCTGCTGTATTAAACATGGAAAATGCTATCCTTTTTTGGGGGGGAAACCCCATATTTTTTCTCAATGTTGCTGTTGTGAAATTCCCAGTCAGGGCTCAGATTGGTTCAGACCAAATTGAGTGAATCCAAAGAATCTACTTGAGTTCTTTCACTGAATGCATATCTGAGACTGTTTATTTGTTGATTTATTTACCTGTATTTATGTTATTGCTTTATATGTTGCTTTCAATCTGGAGGTTCCCATATTTGTCCCTGCAAAAGTACCTGGGTCCGGGTGAATGGCTAAAATGATCCTGTGAGTTTCTATAGCTCTAAGTGGACTTCAGATTGGGTTTTCCTTCCTTCCTTCCTTCCTTCCTTCCTTCCTTCCTTCCTTCCTTCCTTCCTTCCTTCCTTCCTTCCTTCCTTCCTTCCTTCCTTCCTTCTTCTCATCCACCTTTATTCCTAGTTCAAGATCACATCAGCTCTTTTTTTAACTGAATGGACTTTTCTGAATAAAACAATGTAAACAGATTTTTAAAGACCAGTTCATGTTAAAAAGAGGAGCTAACCTGATTTCCTATAACTGAGCACCTGTGGAAAAGACTGCAGTAGTCTGAGCTTATGCCCATGACATGTGGACACCATGGCTTCCTTTCTTCTCCCTCCCTCCCTCCCTTCATTTTCCTTCCTTCCTTCTTTCCTTCTTTCCTTCCTTCCTTCCTCCTTCTCACCTACCTTTTTCTTTTCCTTCTGTCTCTCAACACAACTATTATTTGTATATGTTCCTTTTTATTTCACCAAATAAGATAAAAATTGGGATTTGGGAAATCTCAGCAGTATTTGTCCTGACCTTCCTCTCCAGATTTCTTATTTCAACTTTTTTATGATAGGTTTTTTACTGCCACCAAGTGGTTTTACAATTTTTCTCCCTTTTTCAGCCAAAAATCATTTTCCTGCATATTACTAAATTACTAAGCACTTGTAATTAATCTGAGTTGATTCAAAACAGGAAAGCACATATTTCTTTATACGTGCTTTGGATTCTATTCTTCCTTAAATTACCTTAATCATACAACTTCAAGGTACTGAAGTTTTGTTACATGGTATTAGACCACAACTATTACCAACCACACATTGAAGCACTGTAATACATAGGGTTGTGGCTAAATAAACTATGAACACCTTCATCTAATTCTAACTGACAGAAGGACAAGCATTTAAGGTTTACTTATACATTTATTCAATTTATATAGCCGGCCATCTCATACCTATGATCCTGAGCAGCTAATGAAAAATAAAATTGGATTTTAATATATTCAGCTCAAGAAATAGACCGAAGGGAAACTGGTACCTAGTGGTAGAACCATACACTAGTTTTGGTAAATTACCTATAGTTTTACACACACAATTTTAAACAAGAAAACAAAAACTAATGCAAACTAGTATAAAGAAGAAAAAAGAAAAAGAAACTAAAAAAGTGAATAATTGAAATATATTTTTCAGTGATCTGTGCCTATTAACAGCTGCACTATTGTTACTATTTTTATGAAGCTCCATGTTTGATGAGTTTTCCAATAACAGACCAAGGAGAATCCTGTTAGCCCAGTACTGATCCCCTCCTGTTATTGGAAGGCTGAAGTTTTTCTTTTCTCCAAAATGCAAAAAAAGTGATCGGGGTTTGGTTCAAAAGCTGTTGGCAAAAACTGAGTTGCTTTGGAAGAAAGAAGAGACTGCTGTCCTAAGTGCTGAAAAAGTCAGAAAATCCAAGTTTAATTATTTTAACCAACTTGAGAGAAAATTGGGAAATCTGATGATCATTTTAATCTACTACATGGAAGCAGGTTGCCATTTTAGATGTTTACATTGCAGGTTTTCCAGATATCAGCTAACAGCATTATTTACCAAGAGCTGTGTGATCCATGATACCAGATCCTAAACCTCCACTGTTTCATTTGAGCTGAATATATTTTTAAATTATTAAAAAATATATGGGCAAAAGTTCTTAATTTCTTTGTTTTAGAACCAGCTGTTATAGTTTCATGTTTGCTATTACTCAAGTTTTCTTTTGAAGCCTTCTCAAAAGGGTTCTTTGCCTTGAATACAATGTATACCACTTCAAAGTGAAAAGATCAAATTAAATTAAATTGTACAGATAAAATATAAGGGTCAGTCCCTTCAAGTTACATAATCTGTTTGAGGGTTTTGTTTCAGAAGCATTTCAAGTTTCATTCTGAGCACTTTGAGTCTAAGGAACATGTTTTACGATCAATTAACATATCTTGATCATTTAGTTTGTAAAACAAGCTTGTACTTCAAAAAGTCTTACTATCGAGATTCAAAAGCTGCTGAAAATAATGGGAATTATTTATCAGTAACTTCAAAGAGAAACTTAACATATGAATAATTGGTTTAGTTTTCTTAAAGAAGAAACAGCTAGAGATAGGGAGGCATTTTTAGAAGCCACAGTTTTCAGCTTGAAGAACTGAGGGGAAAATTAATTTCATGAAATGATGCTCAAAGAAAATGCATTTGTAAAATGTATTTTTATAGACAGAGAATTTACCAACACTACGTTATGTCCTGACAGAGTGCACTAATGGGTAATATACAGCTCTAAAAATCTAGAATAGACAGGGTTTTTTTTTTTAAAAAGCACATGTTCTTAATAATGTAATATTTTTAAGAATATGAGCAAATATATATAATACAGCCTTCCTAAAAATCTTGCCCCTCAAGACAGTCCAAACATTGTACTAGAACTTATGGAAATAGAGTATATGTTTGGACTGTCTTAACGGGGAAGATAGTGACAGATTTTATTTTCCTGGGCTCCAAGATCATCACAGATGGGGACTGCAGCCAAGAAATTAAAAGACGCTTGCTCCTGGGGAGGAAAGCTATGGCAAATCTAGACAGCATACTAAAAAGCAGAGACATCACCCTGCCAACAAAAGTACGTATAGTCAAGGCCATGGTTTTCCCAATTGCAATGTATGGCTGTGAAAGTTGGACCATAAGAAAGGCTGAGCGCCAAAGAATTGAGGCCTTTGAACTATGGTGCTGGAGAAGACTCCTGCGAGTCCCCTGGACTGCAAGGCGATCAAACCGGTCAGTCCTAGAGGAGATCAATTCCGACTGCTCTTTAGAAGGCCAGATCCTGAAGTTGAAACTCAAGTACTTTAGCCATCTAATGAGAAGGAAGGACTCACTGGAGAAGGGCCTAATGCTTGGAAAGATTGAGGGCAATAGAAGAAGGGGACGACAGAGAATGAGGTGGCTGGATGGAGTCACTGAAGCAGTAGGCGTGAGCTTAAATGGATACCAGAAGATGGTAGAGGACAGGAAGGCCTGGAGGAACGTTGTCCATGGTGTCATGATGGGTCGGACACGACTTCGCAACTAACAACAACAACAATGGGGAAGATTTTTAGAAAGACTGTATTACAAAGTAATTCCACAAAACATGTTCCTGTAGCTTGAAATAACTCATCTCCTTTTTTCTTTCCCTCACATAGTCATAGTCTGATTTTGTGTGTGTGTGTGTGTGTGTAAACAAAGGCATTTATTTAGACCCCAGCTCCTCCCTGTGCACTTTGTCCTATTCCTTTCCATCATAGTTAATCAAATTTTATCTGAATTTTAAAATGTAAGGTTCTTATTTATTGTTTTTAACATTTTAACATATTAAAGATTTATATGGTATTTTAATTGCATGACTGTAAGCCGCCTACAGTCTCCTTGGCAAGATGGGCAGCACAGAAGTCTAATAACAAACAAATAAAATGTATACCTTTGCATTTTTGTAACTATATGTGAGAGTGAGTTTCTCTGAGATTTGTGGATTTTCTGGCCAAACAGAAATAGAATTGCTGTGTAATTTTAATAAACATGTGAAATGATGCAGTGCATATGCAAAGAGTTATAAATGAGTGTTTATGTCCTTAAGGCAGTAAAGTAAATGCATATTTGATGAGAAGACAACTATGGTTTGCTTGTAAAGTTTTCTTATTTTTAAAAAAAAATAAAGCGGGAAGTATTTAAAATGGCTAAATATTTTATATTATAATGTACGAGATATGTGTAATAAATAGAGTGTGCTTTTGCAAATATTTTAAGGTGATGTATCCTTTCTGATTGAATTGCCAAATGCCGCTTTGATATTGGCTATGGAGTGATTAGTTAATATTGCCTAAGATAGTTAACCATATTTATTATTATCACCTATTACTATATCTACTATTGTTGTTGTTTTTTTAATACTGTATTTACTAAAAACCAACACCATACTATTATTGTTTAAATATATGTACCCAGACAATATGCTGTTTGCTAAACATCGAAAATGTTACCTGAGGAAACCCAAGCCTCAACCCCTACCATGACCCCAACCCTAACCTAAACTCCAATCCTAACCCTGACCCCATTCTACCCACCCTTTAAAAATTAATAAAACTTTAAAAAAAGAAAAGAAATTGGCAATAGAAGAAGTGTAGTTCTGACCTGCCGTGTATTTAAGCAGCTCCAAAGCACAGAGAGTGAAACACTGCCCAGGCCTAATAAATTTCAGCGTTAAGACACTGTGGAAATCAACTTTGCCTCAAAATTAGTACATTTTTTTTATTTATAGTGTGTTTTTCTCCGCCATATCATTCCACACACCAGTGCAGCAGATAACTCATAAACCAGGGGTCTTCAAACTTGGCCCTTTTATGACTTGAGGACTTCAACTCCCAGAATTCCTCAGCCAGGCACGTGTGCCTGGCTGAGGAATTCTGGGAGTTGAAGTCCTCAAGTCATAAAAGGGCCAAGTTTGAAGACCCCTGTCATAAACAATCCCACCACATACAGAGAATATCAAATGAAAACATTGAGAGACCGAAATGCAGTGAATGGGTTCAGCAATAATACATTATAGCATCATAATGGTAAAGCAACAGATCAAAACTATTTTGAAGTTGAATGGCATCAAGCCAAAAATAAAATAATGACATAAAAATAAAGCATTATGATATATGATACCAATAAAGGAGAATATTTATAGCTCGGGGTTGAAATGAGGGGTCCTTGTGCTTTCTGAACTTGCGTGTTTTCTTGCAGACATTTCATTCCCCCACTAGGTAACATTATCAGTGCTAGTCCTATATATGTCCTATATGATAGTATATTATATGAAACATAGGATAATATGTTACAATAATGCTACAATGTAGTAATGTACTATAGCAATATAATGAATATGCTGCTGCATTATGATAGGATAATTAAGGAAATTAAAAGCTATCGTGTTATTACCGCATAAGATGATCCCAATTCCCTCCCCCCCATTAGGTTTAAACTAAGAATAGAAGATATTAAGGAAGCTAAAAGTTTATGAAACACTATATAACATTTCCAATGCAAGTACTACTTTCAAATCATCAAAAAAGTGTATTGCCCCTTTAAGGGAAAAAAAGTGACGTTGCCCTTTTAAAAAAAAGGGAGGAGGAGAATCAGTAGGAATAGCTCTCGCGAGATTACGCACCAATAATCCCACGAGAGGTGTTTTCTAGTGCAAGATGGCGTCCGCTGGAGTTGGGGCCTCAACACCGGAGGATGGAGGCGACGGCGAGGCCACACCACCCAGTGTTCCGGAGCCGATGGCTGGGGAAGCTGCGGGGTCAGCTGAGCAGGGAACAGGGGACTCGGAGACCGGGTGAGGGCTGGCGATATGGCGGGCAAGAAGAGCGAAATTGGAATCTTCATTTCTATTGGCTGGGAGTCAAAAATAACCAGGGGGCACTGCTATTGGCCGGAGGTTTCGGATCCGCTTCTCATTGGTCGGAGGTTTGACTTTGCGCCCAATGAATTCCGTCCGGCTTCTTTTTCCCCGCCTCGTCGAATCCCGGGCTTTGCAGGAAAGCTTTCAATGGCGGGATGTATGGAGCCTGTGCTCCTTCCAGATGTGGAGACTACAGCTCCCAGAATTCCTAGCCAGCTGCAGTTAGGCCGCCGTCTCGTTGAATTTAGTCCATTTAGTCTCGGTTTTTGTTGGGGGGTGGCGACTCCCCAGATTCCCAGCCAGCCAAGACCATGCCTTTGACCCAAGACCTCTGTAGAACAGGGATTGGCTATAGTCAGGCAGCTGCATTCGCCTTTTGCTCCCCCTGAACTCTCATCTCTATTAATTCCAGTAACCAGACATGTTGGTTTGCTTGCCTCTTGTGTTTGTTGAGCTGCAAACCATGATTTCCGACTAAATATGTTGCATGAGCAGGCATGCAGCATATTAAGTATTTAAACCATGGTTAAACAGATTATGGTGTAGCTTGTTAAATGACAGCAGCGTTGCTGTTTCCTATTCTGGAATCAGGTTTTGATATTTCTCCAGCATTATTTCCTTCTCTGCTTCTTACATTCCTTTTAATATGTGGCTGGTGCTGATTAGACCATAACTTAATTCCCATCCTATATTGTGCACCCACTTCTTATTTAGTGGCTACTTTGGTTAGTGACCATTCACAAATAGGATGGTAACAGAAATTCAGTTTCCAACCAATGTGCAAATTTACGACTCAATCCATGCATCTGACTACAAGAGTGAGAGTCTGAATGAGACTGCATCTTGTTTTTGCCAGTCAGATGTTCACCTGGCACTAAATGAGGAATGGTTGTAAAACAGGTTGATTCCTGCTCTCTTGTTAAAAAGTATGAGGTTATTAGTGATGGTGGGAGGAACTTCTTTCTGCTTAAAACCATTGAGAATTGCTTCACTGAGCTAAAAGGAAAAAGTCTAGGATAAAAAGACATTTGCTATGCTTCTCTATTGGCAAATATCAGGTTAGATCTCTTGTAGTTACCTGACTTGAGAAGTGATTTAGCTTTTTTAGTGTGGTTTTGATAGCTGTTTTGGATTATAGCTTTCTACTTGGTTAGATATGTAATCTGGTCCTTGGAGAATAGTTGAGAATAGATGCACTGGAGTACATCATATCTATTCATGTTCTGGGAACCAAACTTAAAACGATCTTTCCAAAGCTAATCTGTATGACCAAATTATGATGGGGATACAATTATAGGAATGGTTACTGTGTATGCTGTAAGTGAGAAAAAAAAGTGAGATATGATTAAGTAAAAACATGCATATTTGCCAACTAAGTGTTGCAAATTGAAGTGTCTATCCCAGTGAGCCCTTCTTAACTGCTCTGCATAAATCTAGTGAATAGAATTGCTTGAGGTGACTCAGGCCTTCATTTTTAGGAATCATTGAAAAAATTCTTTCTATGCTTTGTACATCTAGAAGATCTACATTTTCCTGAGTCAAGGAAATCTTTGTCAAAACAGATTCAACCCTGGTATTTCTGGTTAATAGGCTAAGATGATGGATAAATATCGCCCACAACTTCCTGAAACAATATTTGCATAAAGGTAACAAAAAGCCACCAAGATCAGGGCTGAAGGAATTGCATAAATGTCTGTATACTTTTTCCCAACAGAATTTTTAAATCCAATCAACTGGAACTGCAAATTAACACTGTGTTTACTTTTCAAACTGAAAATAAAAATGTGATCACTTCCAATTTCCATACATCTAGTAGAAAGATTTTTTTAACACACATCAAATTAGCATCCTATAGTTTTGTTTTGTTTTCAAGAAAAAGAAAAAGCTATATCTCTAGCTTTTGAACAATAACATTTTATTAAACTATTTGATTACTGCCTGTTATTAATGGGGGGGGTAGGGAGGTTGTTTGCTGTAAATATAAAAGTAAACAGCTGTTTGGAATATTGGGGTAGAACAAAAGCACATACAACTCCAAGTTCAGTTTAAATTTAAAAATGCTCAGTGCCAGAATCAATAGATTCATTTTGTGAAACAATTAAAATTAATAAAACAAGTTCTAAACCTGTAATAATGACTTTTACTGTCTTTCAGGGGTGATGCATCTCTAGCTGATGTCACTGCTACCCTGGAAACAGAATCATCCAGTGGAAAGGATGCCTTGGTGTGTAAACAAAACCCGTTCTGTAGATAAAAAGCATGGTTCATGATTGATGTGGGTATGTTAAAAAAATCTAATAGATGTATGCAAATTGGAAGTGATCGCAATTGATTTTTTTTTTCAGTTTGAAAAGTAAATGCAGTGTTAATTTGCAATTCAAATTGATTGGATTTAAAAAATCTGTTGGGAAAAAGTATATCGATATTTATGCAATTCCTTCAATCCTTTAAATCAGGGGTAGTCAACCTTGGCTCTTTTATGACTCGTGGACTTCAATTCCCAGAAGCTGGCTCAGGAATTCTGGGAGTTGAAGTCCACGAGTCATAAAAGAGCCAAGGTTGACTACCCCTGCTTTAAATCAATTTGAAGGTACCTGATTGGATTCCTAAATCAACTTAGGAATTCAGTTTGAAGATATATTTCAATCAGATTGAATATTCAAATCAAAGCTCACATAACCATTCTGAATAAGGCCGACTTGACAAAAATGTAAAAATCCCAAGATACTGAAATCAGAACCAAGTGTTGATTTTGCAGCTGTATTTAGTACCACGATATGCGTCCTGGATTGTAATAAGAAACGTGAAACGAGATAGCCTAAAGAAATCTCAGCCGTGAAGTTGAGCAGGTGGGGATACAGTGGTTCACCTAGGGAAACAAACCTTTCATGCTTTACTGGGAGGAAAATATTTTAACTGATCTCGGTGGCTTTTTTGTTACCTTTATGCAAATGTTATTACAGGAAGGTGTGGGTGATGGTTCTGAAGTCATGGATAACCAGACTAGCTCTGTGGATGAGGATAATGGAAGACAACTTGGAGAGATTGAACTGCAATGTGGGATTTGCACCAAGTGGTTCACCGCAGAAACATTTGGCATTGATACCACGTATGTAGTAGCAGCATATTAATAGACTCTCTCTTGATCGGGGACAGAAGTTCAGTAGAGTAATCAAAACATCCTCTCCGATCTTTCCAAAAGAGGGCAGCACATGCTTATATCTGAGGTTGGTTTCAAATAATTGGTGGGTATTAGTTGAATTTGAAACTTCCCTTGTTACATAAACAGGGCTTAGTTTCATTAACACTTTATTTACGTAATTATTTACAAAATCAAAACCCCAGATTGTTCACTTTATTTTGTTGTTTAGCAATAGA
>NW_015388983.1:242783-251135 GCF_001527695.2 Protobothrops mucrosquamatus
ATCCTCTCCGATCTTTCCAAAAGAGGGCAGCACATGCTTATATCTGAGGTTGGTTTCAAATAATTGGTGGGTATTAGTTGAATTTGAAACTTCCCTTGTTACATAAACAGGGCTTAGTTTCATTAACACTTTATTTACGTAATTATTTACAAAATCAAAACCCCAGATTGTTCACTTTATTTTGTTGTTTAGCAATAGATTATTGGCAATTACTGTGTATAAAAACAATTACTGTATATAAAAAAATAACAATAGACTATTGGCAATTACTGTATATAAAAAACAATAGGAATAAAAAATGGTTCCCTATTAACATTGCAAGAGATATTTAGTAGAAGAGAAATGATAATACCGGAGTTTTTCAGGTAGAGTTCTTGAATTGCAAGAGCCAACATCAAATGGTTTATGTCCCAGGCTTTCAAAACTTTTTCCAGTTCTTAACCTCTGCCACAAAATGTTGGAAGGCCATTTTAAAATGTCAGTTCTGTGATTCAGTTGAATATGCCTAGACTTCATGGTGGCTGCTTTGTGATTCTCATGTGCCTGAATTTAGATACCACCCTAGACCATAATCCAATTGGTGAGGCTTTGGCTTAGTGTAAGTCAGATAGCGGTGGATTATTTAATAAATTGTGGTTATGCAGAACATGATGTAACACACAATATTATAGTTTTTAAATACAGACACTTCTCGCTAATAAGCTGTTTCTGGCTGAGGACCTTCGTTTCCTATCTCTGCTGTATTAAGAACACTAAGACCTGTGTATATTAATCAAAGCAGTTGTGCTGTGTAAATTGTAATGCTTAATTGAGGGGTCCCCAATCCCTGGGCCATGGCCCACTACCAGGCCTTGAGTTGTTTGGAAATGGTGGGCTTGTTGCCAGTTGCGAAACCATCCCCCCCCCTCCACAAAGCCAGAATCCCTGGCTTAATTCACTTGGTTTTGAGTATGCCCAGCCATTTTAGACCGTCCGAGTATTTGCGGAATGAGGATTTACATATTATCCTTTACATTTCCATGAAAGCTTGAGGCTGCTTATTTGCAGCTGTTTCTCTGAAATGTTTGACAGCCTTGGCTAAAGCTGAGTGGAGAAATGCTGTTTTGCTGGCTCATTGTGAACAAATAATCCTAAAGCTGTAAACATCCATTGAGTTAATCAGTAAAATGATAGGACATTTAATCTTTAAGAAAAAAGAAACCCAAGGGGTTTTTATGAGCTGTCATCTACAGGCCAGTGCTTAGCCCAGTACACATAAAATAAACAGACTGATCTCATGGGTTATACTCTACCTACTTCATGATTTGAAACCATTCTAATCCATCTGTATAGAGCACCTCGTACAAAACCAGAGCTAAACAAGCATTGACTTCAGATGTCCCAAGAAAGTGAAACCCTGAAAAATCCCTTGTGTCATTTGGTAGTCGGATGTATGATGTTAATAAGGGTGTTTCTCACTGACTCCAAATATGATGGTTGACTTGGAGGCTTTATGTTCAGAGATCTTGACTTTGATGTTCAGATTACAAAAAGGACCCGAACAAACTTATCTGTTTTTGTGCTTATTGTCTCTGTGTATGTCTATTGATGAGGGAGAGGAGCAGTGGGGTGTTAAGTTACTAAAGGAGTCAGGTTGTGTGTTTACAGTTTTCCTCCATTATCTGAGAACAGTGGCATTTGGGATGTATTTAAGCATTTAGTGGGTGAGTTGGCTTTTATTTCCATGTATGTCTTCAGGTTTTTTTATTTTATTAATATTGCCTTAAGGTTTATGCACGAGGTATGGGTGAGTAGGCAAAAGTCTTGCAATTTTTTTTTTTTTTTGATAAATGGCTTAACCAGCCCAAGTGTTACTTTACTGAGTGTACATTTTTCTTCCATCTGATTTATTGAGAACAACCACTGAATTGTTGTTTCAGATCCTGCCTTCCCTTTATGACTAACTACAGCTTCCATTGCAACATTTGCCATCACAGTGGGAATACATACTTCTTAAGAAAACAAGCAAGTAAGCTGGTAGAAAAAAACGTTTCTATACCCGTTTTTTTCCCCCGCATCCACTTTTATTTTTAAGTTATAAACTTCAAGAGATGGAATTATCTGCAGCACTCTTAATCCTTTTATCTCAGGAGTTGTTAAGCCATGCACGCTGTATGAAATACCTGAAATTGGCACTATTACAGCCGTTTTCAGAAGCTTTATAGATGCAGAGGAAGCAAAGTCCAGCTTTGTTGGATCTGTGTTCAAGCTCTGACTGGCCTATTCCCTTCCGTGGCTTTATTGGTTGTTCATTTTGGAAAATATTAAGACTTGCAGGCAGTCCTTGCTTAACAACAGTAATTGGGACTGGAGTCAGTTCTGCAGTCCCCGTCATTAAATGAATCACCATTGGTCATTAAGTGATGACCACAGGTGACTATATCTTATGACATCCTGCTAGCATCCATTTTCACTTGTTGGAAGCTGGCAGGAAAGGTCACAAACTGGTCTTGTTTCTGCAGGACTCTGCAGTGGTCAGAAATACATGCTGGTTGCTGGGCGTGTGGATTGTGGATTGTGATCATTTGACTGTAGGGGCACTGTAACGGCCAGAACTTTGAGGACCAGTCATAAGTAGCATTTGTTCAGTTATTACCTGGGGACACCTGTATCACCAAAACCCAAAGGAACATAAAGATTATTGAATTTATCTGATTTAAGATTGTAGCTCTCAAGTTAGAGCTATACACAGTCCCAAGATACACAGCTTCATCTCTTTCTCTCTCCATTATTAAACCAATGTTGAAATTTCCTCCATAACATTTTTTTTCACTCACGCCTCTCTTAACTCATGATGTTTATTTCAGACCATAAGAGTGTTATTGAAGAAGCTGGTCTCCTTTCTGTGTCTCTTTTCTTAAAGATTTAAAAGAAATGTGTCTTAGTGCCTTGGCAAATCTGACTTGGCAATCCAGGACGCAAGACGAACACCCCAAAACCATGTTCTCAAAAGACAAGGTACGGATCCGTTGTTTCTGCTCTGATCTTGGACCTCTAGAATGGCTGAAATCACAGAGGACAATTTTGCTAGTGGTGGTTGAAAGAAACCTACCAGAAATCTCCTATTTATGTGATTAAATGTTGCTTTAGTGTTAAAAAAATATTTATCTGCTGCTTAACCATGGTTGGGCGTCATTCAAAGCCATTTAGTAGAATAACTAGTGCAATTTAAAAATATATCCATGGAGCCAATGCAGTAAGTAGTAAGGCCGTTTCTGAGATGAACAAAAGTTGTTGTTTTTTTCTAAAAGTTTGCAAGAGCTAAAATTCTCAGAACCAGCTTCAAGAACACTTTCCTGGTATCGAGTACGGAGGGAATCCTGATTTGGTAGCAAGGATTCTTGGGATGGTTTAAACTTTTTGCCCCCTGAGAATTGAGTCTGTTTTGGTTTCACACAAATGAGAATAAGCTTTGTACATTTTGTTGAATGTTGAGAATCATTTCAATGCTCCTGATGAGAGGCCATTTGATCAGCCGTGCTCTCTCATGCTACACATCTCCTCATACAGAAAACTTAAATTTTCTTCTTGGCAGGAATGTATGTTAGAAGAGCATTCAGTCACATATCCTGCTGTTGATTCAAAGTGTGTGTGTATGTGCATGTGCATGTGTATGAAAGAATGTGTGATGTAATGGTTAGGAATAAGGAATACTTCTCAAAGTAATCTTATTCAAAGGGCTCTAATGAAGAAAAAGATAGAGGGAAGAATGAGAGTCCCCTTCTAGGGAAGATGGGTGGCATAAAAAAATTAATATATTAGTTGAATTGTGCTCTGTGAGGAAAGGCAGAGTATACAGCTATTAAATCTTGGTGAAATATGTATCTTCTATGTATTTGTCACCCACTTAGAATTCCAGATTATCTCCATGAGTTAAGGAAACTGCCTTTAGCTCTATCTTAATTGCACCTTGCCTTTTGGGTGGCAAAGCAAAATTATCTTTTAGATCTGTGCATCCATAATAAACTTTACTATCAATTTAACAGAATAACGCGGAGTGTTATAGTCCAATTTCCTACTCATCCAGGAAACCCTATACCATTTCAGACAAATGGTTGTTCAATCTCTGCCTAAAAACCTCCAGTGTTGGATCACCCACAACTTCTGGAAATTTCTCCTTAGATCTAGGTGGGTTCTCTCCTTGATAGGTTTCCATCCGTTGCTTCTTGCCCTGCCTTCAGGTACTTTGGAGAATAGGTTGATCCCCTCTTTTTTCTGGCAGCCCCTTAGATATTGGAACACTGCTATACTATTAGCTCTGTTCCTTTCTGTTAAACTAGACATACCCAGTTCCTGCAACCATTCTTCATATGTTTTAGCTTTCAGTTTGCTTCAGTGCATAAAGCTTAACACTGTTTATAAATCTTTTATAAATAAATCTTTTATAATAAAAAGTCTAGCCATATCGTAGGTCAGACATGTCAAACATAAGGCCCGGGGGCTGGATGCGGCCCACGAAGTGGTTTCATGTGGCCCGCGAAGCCATCCTGGAAACAGTGAGGGAACGGCCCCCTCTGCCTTGGCCCTGGCCCAGGCCAGCTGGGAGCCAATGTACAATTTTGTGGTGGCCATCTATGCTCAAATGCATTCAGTCTTAGCTCCATAAGCCCCCCCCCCCCGCATGACCTGAGGGGAACAGTGAGGCTCCTCCAGTGGACCATGCCTTGGCACTTGCCCTGGTCCCACCCCATTCTGCCAGAGACCCTCAGATCTTTCCCACTCCTGCCCAGGCCCCCACAGGCACCCTTGATGCGAAGGATGTAGAGCTGGCCATGCCCACCCAGTAGGCCACACCCACTCCATCCACACCCACCCAGTAGGCTGCACCCACCCTGGCCACACCCACCCGGCCCCCTGAGGGCAACCGCAATGCTGATGCGGCCCTCAATGAAATTGAGTTTGACACCCCTGTCGAAGGTGATTGGTTAAACTTGGTAAATTGCCTTGGCTGTGAACTTCCCTGTCATCATTATATTTGATTTTTTTTCCCCAATAGGATATTATACCTTTTATTGATAAGTACTGGGAATGTATGACAACAAGGCAAAGACCAGGAAAAATGACTTGGCCAAACAATATTGTAAAAACAATGGTAAGTCAAGATGAGCAACGCTGATATTTTTCTTACTGATCAAATTTGATTACAAATGGAGAGAAAATGCATTGGTGAGTAGACGAGTTAATCCGTTTTGCTTTGTAGTTCAGTTTCTCACTGAACTACAAAAGCTTATATTATTCAATTTTCGACCCAATGACTAGCATTTGATCTTCTCTGAATAAGGAGTTTGAATTGTTTGAATCGATCTTGTTTGAATGCTTCATTCTAGTGTAAAGAAAGAGATGTGTTTTTGGTGAAAGAGCATCCGGATCCAGGTAGCAAAGATCCGGAAGAAGATTACCCCAAATTTGGACTCTTAGACCAGGTACGTCGGTGATACAGAACATCTTCTAGCATGCTGGCAAAATTTCATGACAGGGTAAATATCGATCATACCAAGTAAGACTTTGAATTTGGACTCTTTCTGAATGATGGAAGGTTCCAGGAAGGTAGGGAAGTTCCAGTTGGACAAATATAACCCAGAAGATTACAGTTTGGGGGGGGGGGGGAGAAAAAAGTAGCCATTTGAGCAGAAGCAACACCTTTGTTGTTTGCTCCTGGGAAGGAAAGCTATGGCAAATCTAGACAGCATACTAAAAAGCAGAGACATCACCCTGCCAACAAAAGTACGTATAGTCAAGGCCATGGTTTTCCCAGTTGCAATGTATGGCTGTGAAAGTTGGACCATAAGAAAGGCTGAGCGCCAAAGAATCGAGGCCTTTGAACTATGGTGCTGGAGAAGATTCCTGCGAGTCCCTTGGACTGCAAGGCGATCAAACCGGTCAGTCCTAGAGGAGATCAACCCCGACTGCTCTTTAGAAGGCCAGATCCTGAAGTGGAAACTCAAGTACTTTGGCCACCTAATGAGAAGGAAGGACTCACTGGAGAAGAGCCTGATGCTGGGAAAGATTGAGGGCAAGAGAAGGAGGGGACGACGGAGAATGAGATGGCTGGATGGAATCACTGAAGACGTGAGCTTAAATGGACTCCAGAAGATGGTAGAGGACAGGAAGGCCTGGAGGGACGTTGTCCATGGGGTCGCAATGGGTCGGACACGACTTCGCAACTAACAACAACAACACCTTTGACTGGTAGGGAGTTGGACACTAGTGTGGCTTCTCCTGCCAAAATGTCTTTCCTTGAAACCTGGGGGAAGACAAGCTCACATAGGCTATTTCTTTCCCTCGGGCCAAAGGTTAACCTCTCAAACTGATGCTGGAAAATTATTTGTTGTTGTTCAGTGATGGGCTCACTAGCAGGATGCTACTTTTTTGGAATGATTGAAGTTGTTCGCACCTAACAACAGACCCTTTTTGTCTGCCGTAGAATTTACTGGGGGAAAATTCCATCACATAGTGGCATTCGTTTCTGAGAAAATAGGAACTCTTAAGATATGGGGTTTGTTGGTAGCTTTCAAATCTTAACTAATTGAAACAGTTGCGAATTGGAAAAGTGACTGAATTTTTTTGTTTGCTTGTTTAAAGAAATATCCTTTGCTTTCTTTTTAGGACCTTGCTAATATTGGTCCTGCATATGATAACCAAAAACAGAGCAACACTGTAGCTACTCCCGGAAGTCTAAACGGTAAGTTTGTTTAATTTTTTTTCTAAGGTGAGGAAACATGAATTTAAAATTTTCAATCCTCAGCCTCTGTAGTTGAACATATTTTCTTTATAAATCCAGATATAATTTTTACATCCACTGTTTATTTTTGTTTTTTGTTTAGGGGTTTTTTTTTGGTTCTTTTTTTTGTGTGTTCTAGCGGTAAACAATTAAATAAATGGTTAAATTTAGTTTGCAGTCCTATGCCTGATAGCTTGAAAGTTCCAGTGTATTAAATGGGATAAGCTCCCAGTTAAGTATTCATAAGAATACGTCTTTATTGAATTAATTTTAGATTAGAAGCTATGTTAAAGAATTCTTTCTGCATTTTGTTTACATGAAAAGGCATACCATATGTGCACATGGGCCTAAATCTGTGTTATTTATTGTAAGAAACTCTGTGGATTCTTTTTCAGAATTGGAAATTTGGCTAATAACACCTCCCCCCAAAATAAATTATTATTATTAACAACAACAACAATAGTATAACAAAAACTAGAAAAGAAGTCTGGCAAATTTAAAAATGCAATCTCAAGTTGAAAAAATATTCCAATATTTCATTCAAGCTTGTTGCTACAGATATTTTTTAAAGCATGAATGTGTGGTTGTTCATCTAACTTACTCTCTCTAACTAACTCTCTGGAGGTTCTCATTCGTGCAGGTCCTGGTTGTCCCAAAGGTGCTTTTATTCTAAAGGCAACTGGACTTTCAGATTTTTCTTTAAGACTTTTGGCTTCTCCTCCATGAAACCTTCTTCAGTTCTTGGATGAGAAGCGAAATGTCTGAAAGGAAAATCGGAAAGTCCAGTTGCATCCAAACAAAAGCACTTTGTGAACAGCCCTGTATCCAGAACTCATCTGGAAGTGTGTTTATGCTTCTAAAGATCCCCTGTTGAGTTCAGCGGGACTTGCACAAGAACCTCAAACCTCACCTAACCCCAATCTAAGGGTAATGCAAATTAAGGAGGCTCAATAAAAATAGATTTAATAATCTTTAATTATTGGATTCAGTTGCCACTGCAGATAAGTCCCAGTCAGGGGATAAAAAGGCTGGCTGAGAAATAAAATCCTTTCCTGCCAGTCCCTTCTGGTTTCATGGTAACCCCTGGAGATTTCATGCTTCCTCAGCAGCTAGAATAAAGACCCCCAGCACCCTGGAACTGAAGGAACCTGGTTGTTCCATCTCTCCTCGGCTTAGCCTGTTTTCATGCGGGCAGTAAGAGCAGATTAATCCGATTCTCCATTTCTGAGATGGAATCCAAGGAGAAAAGAAACAGAGAATTTCTCAGCTTTTTAAGGAGTTATTAAGGACTTTCTGGTTTCTGAATAGACACACAAGGCATTATTGTTTAATTTCCATTTCATGCTAATGGTGTTTTGTTTTCATGTCATAACTTTCATGTTACAACAACATGGTGCAACTTCTGTTCTTACAGGTGGAGCCTCTTTGGGAGGTGAATATTTACTTTTCAGCTTCCTAAAACTTAAGTATTGTGTGAAAAGCCTTCTCCCTCCTTTCCTCCCCCTTCCCCCCCCCCCCCCCGCTTTTTGTTTCGTTTGGCCAAATTGTCGTAGAAACTAAGTATAATTAATTAATCCCAAGCCTACCGCATT
>NW_015388983.1:251608-256381 GCF_001527695.2 Protobothrops mucrosquamatus
CATAAGTTTTGTCTCTCTCTCTCTTTTAATAGGCTGCTAAACATTGAAATACAGCCATTCACTACAACACTGCCTTCTGAATTCAGACAACCGGTTCTTACCCCCACTTTATTAGTTTGCTTCTCTATAGTAGCTCTTACTACACAGTCCTAAGAGCAGGCTGCTTCATGGATTCTGATCTTGAACAAAACCCTATTCAGACACAAATTTTACTGGTTACTAAAACACTGGCTTGGTTCAGATATATGCTGAGTCAAAAATCTGATTTGTTTCACTTGAATGTAGTGTATTACCTGAATCTTACTGTTATATTTTATACATGGAAAGCAGCAAATGACAAAAAGGGTACCACAGCCTTAAAATGTCAGAATGCCAACACCTTCTGCGTCATAACATCGCAGACAAATCAGGGCAGAGCTTGCAGTGTGTTGTCACAATACGCATTTGATTATTTTGACGAGACCATCTTGAGAGGTCCCTAATCAAATGAACCATGTCTGAACCATGTCTTAGTCATAATATTTGGATGATAAAATTCAGTGTCCTCATGTTGCCCAGATGTCAGTAGTAAACAGTTCGAGTGTTTACAGTCTGCCGAAGCCCCAGATCAGTTGTTCCATGCTTTTGAAAAGGTTACTTAAGCCAGTCTGGAAATAGTCCAACTTCACGTGATAAAGAATTTAGGTAGGAAGCCAACGCTCCCGAGATGCAAAAAGAGAGGAGCCATTTAAAAAAAAAAAAAAAAAGCATACCTGCCTTGCAATAACGAAAATAAAAATCTGTACAAGTAGTCTTCAACTTACAACAGCTTGTTGAGTGACTGTTCGAAGGCCCTGGAAAAAAAAAGTTGACTTACGACCGTTTTTTTCCGCACCTGACAACCGTTGCAATATCCGCATGATCACGAGATCAACATTTAGACACTGGTTCACATTTATGACGGTTGCAGTGTCCCGGGGCCACGGGATCCCCTTTTGTGACTTTCTGACAAACAGAGTCAATGGGAGGGCCAGATTCAGTTAACAAAACGTGTTGCTAACTTAACAACTGCAGCGGTTCATTTGACAACTGTTGAGGAGAAAGTTTGTAAAATGGGGCAAAATTCACTGATCAACCGTCTTGCTTAGCGGCAGAAATTTTGGGCTCCATTGTGGCCGTAAGTCGAGGACTATCTGTATTTCAAATTAACTGGTGGTAGTGCAGAAGACGGTACTCCCTTTAAAGCAGGGGCAGTCAACCTTGGCTCTTTTATGACTCGTGGACTTCAGCTCCCAGAATTCCTGAGCCAGCTAAGCTGGCTCAGGAATTCTGGGAATTGAAGTCCACGAGTCATAAAAGAGCCAAGGTTGACTACCCCTGCTTTCAAGGATGTGTTTCCTAAACCACTGGAGATCTGATTTCATGCCTATTACTTTTGATTTCATACTTATTACTTGCTGTATACTCTGCTCTTTGCTACTATTGGAAGGCAGCTCTCTGTAGTCCACCAGCACGCTTGTCTCTAGTTGATGAGAAGCCAGGAATCCAGAGCCTAAACAGATCTACTTCTGCTACTCACTAGTTGCACACATCTTTTTACATTCAAATCAGTCCTGAATTACTGTTCCTGCTCACATTTGAGTTACACGTTACAGTGGACCCTGCTGTTCAAAATAGCTTTCAGATCCAATCGGTCTGAAGTTTAGATTCTCAGTATTTTCCCAGATTCATTTATTGATGATATATAGACGCATGGATGCACATACTTAGGAAGCAAGTATGTGGCTAAACTGGAGAGAGAGAGAGTCACATGGGCAACACAGTAATGTTAATGAATGATGATAAATCAGTTGCCTATTTTGCAGAAAAATCTTGTGCTTTGGTTTTCCTATCTTCTGGACTTTGAGCGGATGGATGCTTGAGCTGGGCTAGCAACTGTGTGACTAAATGTCTTCTAAGTCTAATTAAGTCTCAGTTAATTATGGTATGGTATGGTTATTTGATTTACTGTCAAGACCAGTGACAAACATGATGGTGCTGCTTGGGTCTCGCTGAAAATACTTTTGATTCCCAAGTTAGGACAGGCCAGGAAGGGAACCAGACATATGCTGTTTTCTTAGAACAGTGAGATTCTGCTTTCCACCTGGAAGCAGAACCTTTGTTGAGGTTCAGAGATACTCAAGGGGATTAGGGCCAGTTCCCCAATCATATCAGTGGCTGACACACGTTTGTGGTGTTTCTCTTCCCAAGGGGGTCTTGTGCCAGGAACCAGTGGGAAAGGAAGGGGGGCCAAACGCAAGCAGCAAGAGGGAGGAACTACAGGAACAGCCAAGAAAACGCGGAGGTAAGTCCTGAGAATTTGGTGGATAAGGAAAGGGTGGAAAAGGAGATATAATTCATATCCTTCTGCATGCAGGTAGGTCCTGACTTGCAACCATTTGTTTAGTGGCTGTTCAAAGTTACAAGAGCGCTGAAAAAAAGCCGTCTTGCGACCGTACCCCACATTTACGACCATTGGCAGCCTCCCTTTGATCATGCGATCAAAGTTCAGTGGCAGCTGGATCATAATTATGGCCACAGAGTCCCTGGATCATGTAATCACCTTTGGCGGCGTTCGTGTTTTTATTATTTCTGCTTTACCTTAGATCAGGGGTAGGCAACCATGGCTCTTTTATGACTCGTGGACTTCAACTCCCAGAATTCCTGAGCCAGCCATGCTGAGGGGAAAGGGAGAAGTTTCCAAGCTGAGCCATGCTGGCTCAGGAATTCTGGGAGTTGTAGTCCACGAGTCCTAAAAGAGCCAAGGTTGCCTACCCCTGCCTTAGATACTTGGCCACATTGTGGTACGCCTAGAAGGGAAGGAATAAATTAAAATTACGATGGTGAACAAGACTGATGAATCGAAAAGGATCTATTCCTCTCTCATTGCTCGGAAGGCTGAGAGAGATCTGCCACTGACTGATGCCTTTTGCTTCCACAGTGATCCTCTGTTCTCTGCTCAGCGCCTTCCACCCCATGGCTATCCGCTGGAGCACCCTTTTAATAAGGATGGGTACCGTTACATTTTGGCAGAGCCAGACCCCCATGCTCCTGACCCAGAGAAGTTGGAGCTAGATTGCTGGGCGGGAAAGCCTATCCCTGGAGATCTCTACAGAGCCTGCCTCTACGAACGGGTCCTCCTAGCTCTGCATGACCGAGGTACCGATCTCATTGGACGTTTCCCGCACTCGGTGACCAGGCATGGCTACGAAGCCGTGAACTGTGCAAAACTAGATTCTTAAAAGCGAGGCTGTTTTGAAGAAGAAAAAAAAAGGAAAGGAAAACCAACCCTTTAAAAGTTGTGTCACAGATTTTGGCAATGTGATCTTGGGATTTCAGTAAAAAGAGTAGGCAGATCACTGAGCTACCCCAAGGGGAGCGTAAGATAAGATGACCTTATATGTGGAATTGCATGGAAAAGTCATGGGGGGGGGGAAGGAAAAACAGCAAATGGATCGTCACAGGAATTCAGGAAGCCAACTAGAGCAGCGGTTCTCAACCTATGGGTCGCGACCCCATTTGGGGTCGATCGACCATTTCACGGGGGTCGCCAAGCAAGGCTGTCCACCATTTTTTCCCCTTTTCCGGCGGGTGCCTTACCTCCCTTGAGCTGGGCCATCTGGTGGTCGGCCTGCTCCGTCTCTGCCGCTTGCCAGCTACGCCTCGGCCGGCGCAGGGGGCGGAACCACGCATGCGCGGCGCTCCCGGGCAGGGAAAGTCCTCGACGTAGGACCGGTTGGGTAGTCCTCGACTTACGACCGGTTTAGTCCTCGACTTACGACCGGTTTAGTCCTCGACTTACGACCGGTTTAGTCCTCGACCTACGACCGGTTGGGGTCGCGGCATTAAAAAGGTTGAGAACCACGGAACTAGAGGAAAGTATGTGTGTTTGGAGATGGTATCTGCCAGTGGCTTTTTAAAATCGCAAAGCAATGTATAATTAAAAAATACCTTGGAGTGATGGCTGTAACTAATGGATATGTTTGTACTTAAAAAAAATATCCATAGTTTAATTCCTGGCATTTCCAGGGAGTAATAATAATAATAATATTAATAATAATAACTTTGGTATCTTGAAGAGTAGCAGAGTTATAGAAAGCCATTGCAATGGCAGGAAGATCGGTCTGGAAATTTCCTCCAAATAAAATATCCAGTACATTTTGTTTTGCATCGCGTAGGATAGCTTGCAAAAAATATGCATTTCTTCCTTATATCAGAACATTTTCTGACTGATGCCATTTGCTTTCTAAGAATAATCCCTTGGAACAAAATGAGACTGCCAGGCTAGCCTGATGCATCATGTTTGGAGTCAGGGTTTGTCAGCGATTGCTAATCAGCTAATTGGCAAACTGAAAAGATCCGTGTGATAAAAATAAGAACTAGAAGTTCCCCTCGTACGTTGTTGGCTGCCCATCAAAATACACTGTGGTGTATTAAACAAATCGGGCGAGGAATTTGTGATAACAGCAGAGAGGCGAGCGGTGATGCTTCGAGACTTTCTGTTTCTGGGGTTTTATTTATTTATTTTTATTTATTTATTTGATTTGTATCCCGCTCTTCTCCTTACCGGACTCAGGGCGGCTGACAGCCTTATAAAACCAACATTACAGTAAATATCAATTTAAAACCAGATTAACAGGAAATATTTGCAGTGGCCTAAAAATTAAAATTTCCCTTAAAAAACCCCACTAAAATTCCCCTAGGCCAATCCCGCTTGTTGGAAAAGCCATGTCTTTAGGGCGCGGCGGAAGGAGG
>NW_015388984.1:0-56031 GCF_001527695.2 Protobothrops mucrosquamatus
TTGCCGTAGTGCGCATGCGCGGTACCTCTTGGGCTTTGCCTTGATAGTACACAGCCTAGAAATTGGGGCGGGGGTGCCTTTCTTCCTCCTTTCTCCCCCCTCCGTTGCAATTGCTTCCCGGGCCTTTTGCAAGCCGTCTTCTCCTTTTATCCCTCAGCTGTGAGGGTGGGCTTGATTAAGCCAGGGCTGTGCCCCCCCCTCCCCCGGACAAAGCACTTTATTGCATCAGGGACCCCAGTTTTGCACACTTTGCAATTTATGCCGCCAAACGGTGCTTCAAGGACCCTTGCCCCCCAGCCAGGGATGAACACGGTGCAAGTTTCCAAGCTAGGAAGTGCTTCCTTACTTATACTACAACGTTTATTTTAAATAGGTTCAGTTTGACAGTTTTAATTAATGGCTTTCATGCTGTGTTGGCTTTCTATTGGGAGCCGCTCAGAGTTGGTTATAAGATGGGCAGTTATATGAACATTTTAAATAAAAAGGCAAGAGTTCCTCCAGGACTCAAAAGTGGATAAGCTGTTTCCTTTGCCAAACGTGCAAGCTGGCTTTACACAGCCCTCAAGCTGATTTCCCAGAACGCAGCGACTTTGCTCTCCTAATGTGCTGTGCCAGACAGTAAATTCCGGGCTGTGATGTCCAGGCTGCTCCCTATAAAGTGCTAAGAACTGGATACAAAAGCGCTAAGAAAGTATTGTTTAACTGCTGCCCGTTTGTTGATAGCTCAAAACTGGAAGAGTAAAATTCTACCTACAATGGAAGACTGGAGATTGAAAGTTTCGTACCTTGCTGAAATGGCAAAGATTTCGGCTTACTTGAAGAATTACTCAAAGGAACAATTTTTATTAATATGGAGAAGATGGATTGTTTATATTCAAAAGAAGCATAGAGTGGTGGAATATAATCTAGGTTTTTAGTAAATTTGTTTTTCTTTTTTTTCTTTAATATATTTTACCTATCCATGTAGAATAATACACTTTGTGGAGTTAGAGATATTAATACTTGTTTACTTATATCTGAATATTATCCTGGNTTGCCGTAGTGCGCATGCGCGGTACCTCTTGGGCTTTGCCTTGATAGTACACAGCCTAGAAATTGGGGCGGGGGTGCCTTTCTTCCTCCTTTCTCCCCCCTCCGTTGCAATTGCTTCCCGGGCCTTTTGCAAGCCGTCTTCTCCTTTTATCCCTCAGCTGTGAGGGTGGGCTTGATTAAGCCAGGGCTGTGCCCCCCCCCCTCCCCCGGACAAAGCACTTTATTGCATCAGGGACCCCAGTTTTGCACACTTTGCAATTTATGCCGCCAAACGGTGCTTCAAGGACCCTTGCCCCCCAGCCAGGGATGAACACGGTGCAAGTTTCCAAGCTAGGAAGTGCTTCCTTACTTATACTACAACGTTTATTTTAAATAGGTTCAGTTTGACAGTTTTAATTAATGGCTTTCATGCTGTGTTGGCTTTCTGCTGGGAGCCGCTCAGAGTTGGTTATAAGATGGGCAGTTATATGAACATTTTAAATAAAAAAGCAAGAGTTCCTCCAGGACTCAAAAGTGGATGAGCTGTTTCCTTTGCCAAACGTGCAAGCTGGCTTTACACAGCCCTCAAGCTGATTTCCCAAAACGCAGCGACTTTGCTCTCCTTATGTGCTGTGCCAGACAGTAAATTCCGGGCTGTGATGTCCAGGCTGCTCCCTATAAAGTGCTAAGAACTGGATACAAAAGCGCTAAGAAAGTATTGTTTAACTGCTGCCCGTTTGTTGATAGCTCAAAACTGGAAGAGTAAAATTCTACCCACAATGGAAGACTGGAGATTGAAAGTTTCGTACCTTGCTGAAATGGCAAAGATTTCGGCTTACTTGAAGAATTACTCAAAGGAACAATTTTTATTAATATGGAGAAGTTGGATTGTTTATATTCAAAAGAAGCATAGAGTGGTGGAATATAATCTAGGTTTTTAGTAAATTTGTTTTTCTTTTTTTTCTTTAATATATTTTACCTATCCATGTAGAATAATACACTTTGTGGAGTTAGAGATATTAATACTTGTTTACTTATATCTGAATATTATCCTGGGATTAGGTTTGGGAAGTCCGGGGGGGTGGGGGTTTTTTCATAGCATTGTGTAATATTTGTGATGTTTTTTTTATGATGAAAATAATAAAAATTTTATACTTGGAAAAAAAAAAAAGCGCTAAGAAAGGTCAAATTCCTCAACCCAATCCGAGCTCCTTAAGTAACCGAACTGGCAAAGCTTGAAAATCACCCCGGTTTTGTTGCATGTTTATTTAAGCCAAATCCATTTGAATCCTTCTCTTTTCAAGACTCTTGGTAGAGTTTAGCTCGAGAGAATGGCCAAATTGACACAACACCCTGAACCACAAAGTTGCCAACTCGGTTTTCGCTTCTGTGTACCATTAATACCCCAAAGGTGCTTTTTCCAAAAGGCAACTGGACGCTCTTGGTTGTTTCCTTGAAAACGTTTTGCTTCTCATCCAAGAAACGACTTCAGTTCAGAGAGAAAAGCGTCTTTGGGACAACCATGAGTGGGAGGATTGAGAAACTCCGTGGATACTTGTGCTTAATAGTTTGTCACTGGAATCAGATCACTTGAATGAACTGAGTAAACCAAGGTTCAGTTCACTGATATAACTTATCAATGTAGGCCAGGGGCTTGCTCTGATCATCTCTGATAAATAAATATGAATTTGAGACTGTGACTCCTAAACCTTTGCCCAACCTGGCATATTTTACATAGATTTGATTAGCACTAACATTCCTGTCTTTGTGCCTGTGACAAAGCATGCTTCTCTTTCTTTTGGAATTCCTGATTGTTTTAATGCCTTCATTAAGCCTATCTGGTGTTGCAGTGTTGAATTCAGGTTTGTTTGCTTCATGCTTTATCTTATCGGTAGCAGCGCAAAGTCTGAAATGGGACCTGGGTGCAGGGGAGTTACAACACAGCCAGCCTGTCGGCTTTTTTTCTCAATTTATCTTTCAGCTTTATTTGAGAGGAGGCCAACTGTAGTGCAAAGTGGCGGAAGGAGGGGTAGGGGGGGTCTCTAATCCCTTGCACCCTGGTTTATATAACTGAAGCTTTGGTCCCTCAAGTCAGTTAAACAAAAATTATCTCCTTTCCCCTTCCTTGAGATATTAACCCTTTTGGAGAAGTCACAACACAGTCAAAGATGGATGGAAACAGAACGACTTTAAAATATAATGCAGGCAGTTCTCGACTTACAATCATTTGTTTAGTGACTGTTCGAAGTTACAACAGCACTGAAAAAAGTGACTTGCGGCCGTTTTTCACACTTATGACCGTTGCAGCATCCCCTTGGTCGCGTGATCAAAATTCGGGCGCTTGGCGACTGACTCCTATTTATGACGGTCGCAGTGTCCCGGGGTCGTGTGATCCCCTTTTGCGACCTTCTGACAAACTCAATGTGGAAGCCAGATTCACTTAACAACCGTGTGGTTAAACCACTGCAGTGATTCACTTAACAGCTGTGGCAAGAAAGATGCCATAAAATGGAGCAAGGCTCACTTAAGAAATGTCTCACTTAACAATGGAAATTTTGGTTCAATTGTAAGTCGAGGATTACTTGTAATCTGAGGCATAAACACGCCCGAACTGATCTGTTTTTGCATCTCACAGCAGGATTAGCCTCTGAGGCAGCGCAGAGCGCGTTTTTCTCGGCCAGCTCCCCAAATCAGCCCTTGGCCTCTGGGAACAGAGCGAGGGTTTCTCGTAACAGGGCGTGGTGCTTCCGAGCAGAGCTACATCTTGGCATCCTTCGGGTTTTTCCTTTCTAGGCACTCAGCACTGTGCATGATAGGCGCATTGTGGCAATAAAGCACATGTATTATTTATCTCCTCTGATGTTCAGCGGCCTCCTCTCCTGTTTCCTGAATGATGCTGGGCTGCTTAAGGCCTGCAGGCTGTCACCCATTGTGTGTGTGTTTGTGTCGAGTAACATTAGTGGGTCTCCTAGTTTTGAGTTGATGTCAGGAGTTTTTAAGGGCCTCCCAACCAGCCTGTTTGGCAGGCCTTGAAACAAAAGCAGATTTGAGGGGTCCTTGATGTTCTCCAAGCTTGGTTGTTTTCTTGCAGACTTTTCATGACCCAAACTAGGTAATATCAGTGCCAGAAGGGAGTGGGTTTGTGGAGAGGAGGGGGAGGAGGAGAAGAAGGACCGTGGGGCCCTTGGTGCAAGTCTCAATGTAAAGCATAGTAGTGATCCACTGCTTATTTGCCAACACGCTGCCCGATTCCAGTTTCTTGCAATTTTGGCTACACAACTTTGCTTTTGCAGCTCTTTAGCCCTTTTAAAGGAAACTTTAGACATCCCCGCACAGCATGCATTTTATAGCTAGCTGGAAGCCATGTGTAGCAGACTCTGGCTAAATTCGCACGTTGATGTAGGATATATTTGAGGATGCATTAGCTGGATGCTTCACTAAGTAATTGGAAATGTCATCATTCCTCAAACCAGCTGTTGCCAGCAGTTTTGTTTTGATGGGGAAAACCAACAAGTTGGACTTTCTGTTCCTGTTCATCCGCTCTCTGCAAGCTGAAAGCTCATTTACCAGATTGAGGAGCCCTGGCTATTCATAACCGTGGCATGAAACAAGCAAAAATATCCAAATCTTAAATTCTACCTTCTCCTTTTGCTGGTTTGCTGCAAAGGCTCCCTGCAGGGAGGGATAAATCCAGCTGTCGACTTGAAGGAAGCTGCCCTGCGGCTGATTTACTCCTAGGGGCTGTATCATAATTAATTTTCTGGAGTTAAAGGGAGGTGGAGTGTAATTCTCTAGGAAGCTGGGCCAAAGGCTTCATAAATCACTCCCTACCTTTTCTGAAGCCCAGTTAGCATATGTAATACTCCGCGATCCATAGTTGAAAGCCAGGATGGCTGAATCTCATTTATTTAACTTTATTCACATTGTCTTAATTTTAAAATAAGTGACAATAAAGTTTTTCTTGTCTTACTGAGAAAATTTATAAGTGGTCCTTGACTTACAACCGTTTTTTAGTGACTGTGCAAAGTTAACAACAGCACTGGAAAAAAGCGACTAATGACCCTTTTTCACACCTACGACCGTTGCAGCATCCCCAGGGTCACCTGATCAAAATTCAGACGCTTGGCCACTGACTCATACTTATGACGGTCGCAGTATCCCGAGGTCATGTGATCCCCTTCTGACAAGCAAAGTCAATCGGGGGGGGGGAAGCTGGATTCACTTAACAACCGTGTGGCTAATTTAACAGCTGCAGGGATTTACTTAAGTGTGGCAGGAAAGGTGATAAAATGGGCAAAACTCAGCAAAGGTCTCTCCTAGCGACAGAGGTTTGGGGCTTAAGCGTGGAAAACGGTTCCAAGTCACTTTTTCAGCGCTGTTGTAACTTCGGACTGTCCTTAAATGAATAGTTGCAAGTCGAGGATTACCTGTACTGACACTGAACCGGCCATCTTAAAGACGGAGAGTGAAACCGTTTTGACCAAGCGGCTGAAATTATCACCTCCGAAGCATCTGCCAAAGCTGCCATCCGAGAGGAAACGGCGGTGGCGGCTGGGAGAAGGATGTGGTTTGCTTTCCATTCATTGACGCGCTTCGCTTCGTATGAGGCACAGCTCCTGTGGTCAACCTCACTTTTCAAGCTGGTTTTAGGGGGAAGCTGCCCTTTTGCCTGCCTTTGAATCTTCCCACACGTAAAGTAAAGTTACTGTTCACATCTTTATCCGTGCATCGGTTTGCACGTCGTAGTTTAAAACTAGGAGAATCAAAGTGGTACTCCGTGATCTTCCAAACTTGGTGGAAGCTGGTACTTAATCGGAGAGGGGATGGATATGAATTCTTGCTTTTCTGTCGGTTTTTCTCAAGACAAAGAGTTTGCGAGGGCAGGTAGTTCCAACCGTTTGTTTAGTGAGCATTCAAAGTTACAACCGTGCTGAAAAAAGTGATGGGTGTGACTTAGCGACAGAAATTCAGTGCTAGAAGGTTTGAGGAAAAGGGGGAGACGGACTATGGGGCTCTTGATGCTCTCTGAGGTTAGTTATTTTCTTGCAGACATTTCATGACCCAACTAGGTAACCTCATCAATGCTGGAAGGCAGCAGTATGCAGAAACTAGCTCCCTTTTAGCACTGATGTTGTCGCCTAGCTGGGTCATGAAACGTCTGCAAGAAAACCACCAAACTCAGAGAGCACCAAGGACCCCACAGTCATCGTCCTCTTCCTCCTCCTCCTCTCCATAAACTCCACTCCCTTCTAACACTGATGAGGTTACCTAGTTGGGTCATGAAACATCTGCAAGGAAACCGCCAAACTCAGAAAGCACCAAGGGCCCCACAGTTCAACCCCGACCTGCACATCTCCTCCTCTAAAAATCCATGAGTCTTGGGGAAGCCTTGTTGCTATCAGCCCTTCCAACGGGATGCAAGTTCCTTTCGACTCCACACTTTGATTTCTCTGTCTCCCCTCCAGGTGACTTCACTGGCCGTCTTCTCGCCTACCTTAGCCTGAGTCCCATCTTCATCATCGTAGGCTTCATCACCCTCATTGTTTTCAAGAGAGAACTACACACGGTAAGTCAGCTTGACTGAAATAGATAAAATTTGCCCCATTGAATGATAACGGCTCTCTTGCGTACGGTTAATCTGATTTTAAATCTCTTTTGTAGATCTCTTTCTTGGGAGGGCTGTGTTTCAACGAAGGCATAAATTGGTTAATCAAGAACATTGTCCAGGAACAGAGGCCTTGCCCAGGTAGAGTACCAGTTGCACACTCACCAACAGGTGGTCTCGTGATTGTGGTCACCACAATGCAGAAAAGATGCAGAGACTCTGGAAAGAGGGCAGAGAAGAGCAACAAAGATGATGAGGGGGCTGGAGGCTAAAACATATACGGACCAGTGAGAACAATTCATCAGTGGAATGGCTTGCCACAAGAAGTTTTGGATGCTCCATCACTGGAGGTTTTTAAGAAGAGACTGGACAGCTATTTGTCTGGAGTGGTCTAGAGTCTCCTGCTTGAGCAGGGGGTTGAACTAGAAGATCCTAACTCTAGGACTCTATATTCTATGGTGTCTGCTAGAAGCCACATTGAGGTCAGACTAAGAGCAAATATGTGTGACGTCCCACAAATGGAATTGATTTCCACTGTTTTCTTTCGGTCTCCGCAGAAGTCCACCCGTCGGTCTACTCGAAGTACGCCATGCCTTCCAGCCATTCTCAGTTTATATGGTTCTTCTCCGTCTATTCGTTCCTCTTCCTTTATTTAAGGTCAGTTGTCAATCTGAGGGTGGAAAGTTTTTTGGGTCGGTTATGTGGGTGACCCAGTTTATAACTGCCATGAATTGTGTCTCTGCTGGGCAGGCTCCATCACGGGCCATAACATGCCTGTATATCTGCCTGGGAGAAGCACAGATGGAGGAAGGCTGCATCTAGCTTTGGGCGTCCACTTTTCAGGGCTCGGATGCGCTGTTTCTTAACCCCTTCTTAAGAGGCTTGTTTCCTCTCTCCCAGGATGCACCAAACCAACAATGCCAGGTTCCTGGACTTGCTGTGGAGACACCTGTTGTCCGTCTGCCTTTTAACCTTGGCCTGCCTAGTCTCGTGCAGCAGGTATGTTGGGGGGTCTTGTGATGGTGCCTTTCTGCTCCCAGATGGCCGCGAGTCAATTGCCTATCACAACCTTGAAAACAAATTTTAAGGTGCGTGGACTCCAAGAATTCCCCAGCCAGGGAATTCTGGGAGTTGAAGTCCACACCATCTTAACGTTTCCGAGTTTGGAAACGCTGCTCTTCGTAGCGCGTTCTAGGGGGAAAAAGAGGGCTGGGATTCTTGGTGAGAACTCTGGTCTTTTCAGAGAGAGAGAAAGAGCTAAATGTCTTCCTCGCTTCCTTCCTTCTTGATAACCCCCTTTTTCTTCCCCCTCTTAGGGTTTACTTAATGTACCACACCTGGAGTCAAGTTGTCTACGGAGGTTTTGTAGGAAGCTTCATGGCTGCCCTTTGGTTTCTCTTCACGCAGGAAATCCTAACGCCCTTGTTCCCGAGGATAGCTGCATGGTAAGCCCATCTTTCCCTGCTCCGCAGTTCTTCTAAACTAAAAATGCCACTCCATGTAGATGGTGGGGATGTACAAAGTTATTTGACTCAGCAATGGGGGCCTTCCAGGGAATGGTGGGAATATTCCAGAGGACTCCAGAGCATTCCGTTTCTGCCTGGATCGTGCCAACCTCTTCCTGGACCGAGCCATTCCCACTTTGGCCTTTTCCAGAGGGAATCCTTCAAAGGGGAGGCGGTTTGAGGTGGTATGATCAGAATCCGGCCCCAAACCAGGTCTGATTTGTCTGGGACACCGTCTCTGGAATTTGCTGAGATCAGAGGATTTATTTTCAGAAACTACTCATCACTAAACAAACGGTTGTCACTCAAGCCATTCTCACAAATGTGATTTTGGTGGGATGTTTCTTTCAAGCCTCGCATGACAAAGCTTGCTGAATGCTTGGTGCTTGTCACAATAGCCTGAATTCTAGCACTGATTTTGGGGCCGATTCAGTGGAAGAACTTAAAAGGATTTGGCCACATTTTGGCTAACTTACTTTCCTATCTTGCCTTCCTGCCTTTTCTCTTTAAGGCCGTTATCCGAGTTTTTCTTAATCCGAGACACCAGCCTCATCCCCAACATCTTATGGTTCGAATACACAGTCAGCAGAGCAGAAGCCAGGTAAGCAGCCGTCAGCCCTGCGAGGTAGTCACGGAAAGGTTACGTTCACAGAAACGGGCAAGTCTGGAAGCATTCCTCCCCTCCTGTCCTTTTACCACCTGGAACGGTGGCTCACCTGGTTGGAGGTCAGCAGGCCTGTGTTCGAGCCCCGAGTACTGCGGTGGGGTGAGCTCTCGTCCTTCGCTCCAGCTCCTGCTGGGGACACGAAAGGGGCCTCCAGCTGGGCCTCCCCCAGGTCTTCTAGTCCAGCCTCCTACTCAGACAGGAAACCCTGTAACGTTTCAGACAAATGGTTGTCCAGTCTCTTCTTAAAAACTAGGCGCCTCCAGTGGTGGTGAGGTTTGGCCCAACACCCTTGACCCTCGTCCCGTTGCTTCTCTCGTAGGAACCGACAGCGTAAGCTGGGCACAAAGCTACAATGAGCGCCGAAGTCTCCGGCATTTGACTACGCAGTTCTGTATCCCGGCAGGCTGGAACGGAGACACCTGCGCAGATCTTTGGGGATGTAGCCAGGCGCCTTTTTACGGGACGGATCGATGCCATCGGGCAGGGACCACCACCGAAGACCCCAGAGGCCTTTTCCAATGCGCTGGATCAATCCTGCTGCATGCCGAGTCCATCCACGAGCAAAAACCCCATTTATATATCGCAGGCGCATAGCGTTAGACCGGATGCTACCCTGGGAAGCACCAGGAAGCAATTTTGGGGAGGGGGGGCAGAAGCACCGCTAATTCGGATGGGGGCGGAGAGGCCTGAGGGGGCGAAACGGGCCGTGGGCGTAGTCCATCCACTCCAGCCGAGCTTGATTCAGACATCGGTCGGTAGGTTAAGACCTGTGAATATTTAAGTTGGGGCCTGGAGGGACCACATGCGCCTTGGGGGACACGCCCGATACAGCTCTGTGACTTTTCTATTGAATTTCTTTTTTTAACGAACAAAAAAAAAAAAATCAATTTGCAGCATGCAATCCACACACTATTTATATAATCCTGGGTTGTCCAGTTTGCCGAAGGGGATCGGCGGAGGCCGGTTTGAGGCTGGTTTTCGGGGGGGGCAGCGGCCAGCTTACTGCCACTGAAAAAGAGTCGGGGGCAAAATTAATAAAAAGTTAAGAGAGAGAGAGGGAATTCTGCATTTTGTTTAAGCCAGGGGTGTCCAGCCTTGGTGGCTGGGGAATTCTGGGAGTTGAAGTCCACAGGTCTTAAAAGTCTCCAAGATTGGACCTCTTGGCTTAAGCAGTCTGCAGATTGCTGTGCATAAAAGTGCTTTTTCTACACACTAAAGCAACCCGACAACCTTAATTAAAGGATCTGCATGTGCTGATCAATACAGCAGCAGCAAAAATAAAATAAAATCCACAATGCTTTTTTTCTTTTTAATCAGACCCTGGTACTGAGATTACTTAAACGGGGGTTCTTTCTGAGTGCTGAATCCCATGACTGTAATTCCTTTCCTTCCCTTTCTCTCCACTCCTCCGATCCAGAGTTAATCCCAAACTCGGTTTTGCTGGCTTGAGGGAAGGCCCACCAACGGGAACACCCCCGTGTTCGGTGGCGAGCGATGGGGACTGTAGTCCAGCGGAATTAAAATGCACCTCGCGAAAGGAGGCTAGTTTAAAATGATTATTCCCCCCGCCACCCCTTCAAAACTTTTAAATACTCAATAAACGTGTTTTTATGGTCGCGTTCCGCCTGGGAGAGTGTGCTTCCTGCAGCTAATGGGACGGGATGGGCGCTTTTGCAAGCCTTGATTGGGGAGATCGTATCATGGGCTGTTATAAACCAGGAGGGGAATCTGTGCATTCACTCAGAAAAGAAAGATCTGAACGGCGTTCTTTTCCCATCTTTTAATTGGGATATATTTATATTTATTATATATAGCTCCATTTCTCTGCGTCTTTCAAGAGCAAGGCATCTTACTAAAAATCAGTGTAATACAATTTACAGTCCAATCACACAAGCATTGGGCCAAAGTGCTAAAAAACCAAACAAGCAAGAATTTGGCAATTCTTCATTAAACAGTGCAAAATCTCTGTTGTGTTAGGATAATATTAGGACAGGCAACATTTTGGTGCAAAATCTCTATTAGGACAGGCAACATTTTGGCTGCTTTAAGACCTTAAAACTTGCTGACCAGCTTCCATAGATATTTCAGGAATATTTAAAAAAAAATAAATTCCCAGAATTCTTAGCTGGCACCATATTTGGGACTCCTGGGAATCTCCCTATTTAAGGGGTGCCCGAATTAACCCATATTCTGAGCGCGGGAACGCAGAAAAGCAAAAAGGTTGAATTCAGACAACAGGAACCGTTGCAAATACTCAAAACAAAGTTGAAACTGGCAAGCTTAGCATGTTGTACGAATGTGGCACAAAGCGTGGATCATCCTTGTCCTGTCTCTAATTCTCATTACTTTTACATATTTATAAAAAAAAACCATTCTAAACCAGTGTTTTTCAACCTCAGCAGCCGTGTGGCTGGCTGGGGAATTCTGGGAGTTGAAGTCACCTATTTTAACAGCTGCTAAGGTTGAGAAACACTGCTCTAAACGCTATATTTAAAATTACCCACCACATTTGCCTTTCAATGTACAGCACGTTAAAAACTTTAAAGCTAACGTATCAACTTACAACTTGTAAACCACTTTACATTTTATCCCTGGAAGCAGGCAATATAAGGCACTTCTGTGACTCAAAAGAGTTTCGGTTGATGCGCTTCCTTCCATCAACTCGCCGGATCTCATGAACATCTTGGCGAATGCTACCTGTGGGGAGAATTTCCCTCATCCTTCTGGAAGGAACTCATCACCCAAATCTAATTTGGCACTCTATGAATTCTCTTACAACATGTTGGCCACTGAGCTGTGTTGGTAGCACAGCATGGAAGGAAGGAAGGAAGGAAGGAAGGAAGGAAGGAAGGAAGGAAGGAAGGAAGGAGAAACAAGGAAGAAAGGAAGAGAAAAGGAAAAGAATGTAAGGAAGGAAAGGAAAAGAAAGAAAAAGAAAAGCTGTATCTTGGTTTTTCCCTCATCTTAGAAACTTAAAACATTTTATTATTCAAAATGCGGGCATGAAGGTTGGCTTTTTGCCATGCCACAACTGTCGGTCTTACGTTTACATCTTGTGACTTAAAATAGTTATCCTGGTTTGGGTAGCCAGAATCCTAGCCAGCAATAGCCAATCAGCAAAGGAAGCTAAAAAACTGAAAGAAATCGGAGGCTAATCTCCCAACAAATATATATATATATATATATATATATATATATATATATATTTTAAAAAACAAAAAGCTTATCATTTAATGAAATAACATCTATTGGCACAGAAAATCCTAGACAACGTTGGCATTTTCAAATGCTCCTTAGTACGGTATCAACTCTAGCAGGACAACTCTCTGGGCCAATTTTGTAAGATCAAAGAATCCGCCGTTGGTCCAGGAGGAGGACGAGATGGAGAAGGAAGAGAAGGACAAGGAGAAAGGATGATGATGATGGGGGAGGAAGAAGAAAAGGGAAGGAGTAAGCAATCTTTATCATCAGACAATGAAATGGCTCTACCATGAAACCCATCATACTGACGGATGCTATGAAATTGACTTGTCTATTCACGTGGAGAAAAAACATTGTGCAAAATCCCGGGCTAAAATTCTCAGGAGGCTTTGAGCCAAGACCTTCTCTTTCAAGCCAGCATCCAACCAAGATCCCCTTCAATTCAGGAGCCCCCCTCCCCATTCTCCCTGCGAAAACGCTCTTAAGGCACAGACTGATGTGAGCGGAGGAAAGGTGAGCAGGGAGAGGAAGGCGGATGAGGCAGGGGTATCTCCCCTATTAAGTGGTGGAGTTCATTTCCGTCCCGCAAACTCATCGCAACAACGAAAAGTCTTCCATCCTTCGGGGGAATCCAGGGTCAGGATGAAGGCCACCCAGCTGACAGTAAGTTGAGCAGGCAGTTCGCCTCTCCAGGGCTTCCCCCTCTTAAAGTTTGGACTTGGGGGTGGACTGGAGCAGAAGCCGCATGTCCAGCAAGGCCTGTTCCAAGTAATGGGCCAGCCGGGCAGCGTTGGTTTCGCTGCAGCTGTTGAAGGCCGAGACGGCAAAGTTGATGTGCTCCTCCATGGGGTTGTAGCAAACGCCGTAGCCGTCTGGCACCACCGGGCCAAAACACATCACACAGTCTGTCTTGGCGGGAACCTGCCGGGAGGACAATTTGGTCTAGTGGTTAAAGGTACCGAGCTAGAAACCAGGAGATGGTGAGTTCAAGTCCCAACTTAGGCATGAAAGTCAACTGGATGGACGATCTTGGGCCAATCGCCAGGAGACAGCGAGTTCTAGTTCCGCCTTGGGCATGAAAGCCGGCTGAGTAACTTTGGGTCAATCCCTCTCTCAAAGCTACAACAGCACAGGGCTGTTGTAGTGGGAAAATGGGAGGAGGAAGGGGTGTTGGATAGGTCTGCTGCCTCAAGTTATTTGTAAAAATAATAAAGGCAGGATACAAAATTAAAAGTAAATTAAATAAAGAAACAGAGATGATTTAAAGTGGGGGTCCTTCCCCCATTCTGGCTTTTCTCCCACCCCCTCAAACTGGTGACCCCATGTACGACCATCACCACTTAAAACCTTGATGGGCAAGCTCCATTATGGTCATAAGACAAGGACCATCTGCAAACTTCCAAAAATACACCACGAGGGACGGCTTGGAGGCCATGCATGAGCGCCCGATAACACCAAAGGACCCAACCCCCAAGGGCCCGATCCACGGCAACGCCAGCTCACCTGGCTGGTGGAGAGGTTGAAGTGCATGGCCACGGCGTAGGCGGTGTCCATGAAGAGTTCAGGAATGCTCACCAGATCCTCGATCGCTTGAAGCTTCAGGCCCAAAAGATGACGATCAATCGCATTTCCCTTTATGGCCTACGGGAAAGAGAGAGAGGAACCCGCAAGGGAACAACGTCGCTGCTCAGAGGTTTGCCACTGAAAGGGACAGTGTGGGGGCAAGGGAGGGGTCCCTTGGTGCTCTCTGAGCTTGGGAGTTTTTATTTATTTATTTATTTATTTATATTTGGATTTGTATCCCGCCCTTCTCCCGTAGGACTCAGGGCGGCTGACAATCAATTAAAAACATAAATAACAGTACAATTTAAAATTTAATTAAAAAGAATATTTAAATATTTGTCAAATTTAAAATATAATTAAAACCCCTCTAAAAATTACCCTAGGCCAGTCCTGCAAGTTGGAACAGCCAAGTCTTGAGGGCGCGGCGAAAGGAAGGGAGATCAGGGATAACCCTGATCTCTGGGGGCAGTTCATTCCAGAGGGTGGGAGCTCCCACAGAGAAGGCCCTCCCCCTCGGGGTCGCCAGCCGGCACTGCCTGGCTGACGGCACCCTGAGGAGACCCACCCTGTGGGAGCGTACTGGTCGATGGGAGGTGANGCCCACCTGTATGTTGTCCGCAGTCATGGACTGGACAAACTTCAGCACATCCACGGAGGTCGAGCGAATGGTGTCCGTCCGCCCGAGACGGAACATGCGAAGCGAGGCGCTCTCGTAAGTGGAGCAAAGCTCCCCATACATTCTAAAAACGCCACAAGAAACAAAAGCAAACATGGGGAATGTGAAATGTACGCCTCCCCCACCCGAACTTAAAACTGGCTTCCGAAAAGGGAAGGAGCAGTTCATGGAAGGGGCCAGGGATCCAGGAGGGCAGTTGGGCCACCTCTGAAGACATCCGCTGGGGGATTGGTGGCTTCTCTTGGGCAGTTGGTTAAGAATATAAGGAGGGCCCTGCTGGATTAGACTTGGGTGTGTTCTTACAGTGGCTCACCAGCTGTTGAAAGGAAATCCACCACTCCCAGCAGGTGGGAAGAGGAGGAGGAGGAAGAGAAAGAGAGCAGGACAAGAAGCAACGGATGGAAACTAATCAAGGAGAGAAGCGACCTAGAACTAAGAAATTTCCTGACTGATAACAATTAACCAGTGGAATGGAAGTTGCCTCCAGAAGTTGTGGGTTCTCCCATCACTGGAGGCTTTTATGAAGAGATTGGACAGTCATTTGTCTGGAACGGTATAGTGCTTCCTGTCTGAGCAGGGGGTTGGACTAGAAGACCTCCAAGGTCCCTTCTAGCCCGGTTATTCTATAACATAATAAATCCATCCAAGCCATTCAGATCACCAGACCTGGGAAAACCGAACCCAGCTCCCTATTTACCTGTAATAAGCCAACTGCAAAGCGATTTGAATAAAAGCATCCGGACTGATCTTCTCCGACTTGGGAAAATTTTTCCCAAACTGGTGGAAAACGATGACTTTGATATCCAGATCTTGCACCATGCTGCAGAAAAAGGACAGAAAACGGATCACACAAGGGCTCCTTAAGGATCCTTTACAACTTATGTCCACAACTGAATCACTCACATGTTGAGATTCTGCTTGGCGTCTTCAATATCGTTCTTGATTTCCGGGGTGATATTAAACCGTAGTTTCTTTGGCATCGGTAACGGGATCATGGGGGATCTTACAAGCTCTGGCTTCTTTCTACCAAAAGCAGCAAGGATATAATTGAAACATAGGGGGGAAAATGGATTTTTTAAAGAAAGAGGATCAGGGATCCCCTGATTTTTAAATTAGAAACGTGTGTTGAAAACACAAGGAAGTATTTACTGAAGAGTGAATATCGCCCAAGAAAGACATGCTGGCTTATTCGAAGACCATCCTGGATCGGTTGCCAGAAAGGAGGAGAAAAAAAAGAAAACTATCTCAAAGCCAAGCTGCCTTACGTGTACTCCACAATGTGATCCAGCAGAGCCACAATGGGGGGGCCCTCAGACGGAGCATGTTCGTACATCAATCCGCAGGATCCATCTTCCGCCACGATAAACTGCAAGGAAAAATCCAGATGAAATTGGGCATAGATGCCCAAATAAGGAATCGTGGTTTGTTGGCTATGTGGCTGCAATACATGACCTTTCTTTCTTTCTTTCTTTCTTGATATTTTACTCTTTTTTAGAATCATAGAATCCTAGGGCTCTAAGGGATCTAACCCCCTGCTCAAGCTGGAGACCCTACACCAAAGGTCCCCAACCGTGGCCACTTTATGACTTGTGGACTTCAACTCCCAGAATTCTTCAGACAGCATGGGAGTTGAAGTCCACAAGTCATAAAGTGGCCAAGGTTGGGGAGCCCTGCCCCACACCATTCCAGACAAATGTCTGTCCAGTCTCTTCTTGAAAACCTCCAGTGATGGAGCACTCACAATTTCTCCATGTCTGCACAGAAACCTCGTAACTCATGCCAAGTTTTAGACAAGGTGGGGGCAGGTGTGCCCTTGCCGAGTTACCTGGAGGGTTTTGTCAAACCAGCGGTTTCCACTATTCCAACGACTCCCTCCTCCGTGCAACATCTGGGCAGCCACTCGGCTCTTATAAACGTCGTCTGAGACCCGAGGAATTGGGGCGTCCAAGCAGACGGTGAAGATGCTCTTTTCAATTGTGCGCACAGATTCCTTGTTCGTCTTGTCTAGAAAGGAAGGAAACGCTCCATCAGCCGGGAAGACACCAACACACACAGAATAACAGCGTTGGAAGGGACCTTGGAGGTCTTGTAGTCCAACCCCGTGTTCAAGCAGAAGACCCTATACTATCTCAGTCAAAAGATTGTCCAGTGATGGAGCATCCACAAATTCGGAAAATTCTCTTTAATTCTCCTAAACAGAACATAGAATAATAAGGGTTGAAAGGGACCTTGGTGGTCTTCTAATCCAACCCTTTCTCAAGCAGAAGACCCTATATCATCCTGGACCAATGGCTATCCAATCTCTTCTTAAGAACCTCCAGTGATGGAGCAACCACAACATCTGGAGGCAAGCCGATCTAGTTTATTGCAGGGGTCTTCAAACTTGGCCCTTTTATGACTTGTGGACTTCAACTCCCAGAATTCCTCAGCCAGGCACGCTGGGCCAAGTTTGAAGACCCCTGCAATAAACTGGATCGGCTTGCCTGGTTTATTGTTTCAACTGTCAAGAAACTGCTCCTTACCTCTAGGTTGGATGTCTCCTGGATTAATTTCCATCCATTCCTACTTATTCTGCCTTCAGGTGCTTTGGAGAATAGCTTGACTCCCTCTTCTTTGTGACAACCCCTCAAATATTGGAGGACTGCTATCATGTCACCCCCAGTCCATTTTTTCATTAGACTAGACATACCCAGTTCCCTCAATGGTTCATGACAAGCAATTGATGGTAACCCATGTGGGGTCTCCCTGGGAGTAAGTGGTGGGTGTTGACCTTTGATGAGGTTGTTGTAGGCTTTGGCCCAACTGTTGCGATGGTTGCTTGTCAAAATCCCGATGGGCTCCTTGTTGGTTTGAAGGGATGTATTCCAAATCTTCTCCAGCTGGATAAAAATCTGATCAGTGGTCAGGGGGCTCCCGTCGCTGCTGTAAACATCCAGTTGAAAGAACTGGGAAAAAAAGGAGAACTGATGATGTTACCTAGTAGGGTCATGAAACGCCTGCAAGAACCCAGTTCAAAGGGTCACCTGCCCACCTGAAAGTTGTGAACCACGGTGATGTGGGTGGGCGATTTCTTCCCCTGGGCGTAGTTCACCACCGAGTCGCGTTTGGGGCCCGGGATGCGGCAGGACGATAGGATCTGGTAGTACTGATTCATGCAAAGAGGCTTCCCGCCGAGATATTCCACAGGTAGAGTTTCGCTGGAGAAAAAAAGGTGAAAGAGAGGGTAGCAGAAAGCAAGGTGTCTAGTGAGACGTGGCTGACCATCGTGTCAAGGCTACAAACATCTGGAATTTGGAAACGGCTTTTGAAAAGTGTTTGCTTGGGGCAGCTACAGAGGGTGGGGAAAAGCACGGAAGAGGAAACAATAGGCTTCGTTTTTTGATTGAACCGGACTCTTCCCCAGGTGTTAAGAGTCTGTGGGAATGGCTCAGGCAGACAGAAGGAAGAGCTGCAGGCGAGACAATTGGCAGGACAGGAAGGATAAAAGTTCCAGTAGCTGAGCTCACACATACATGTGGCAATGGGGGAGTGGAAGACGTCCTTCATGTCCTATTAGCTGCAAGGTCTACAGGGATATCAGAGCAACTCTTGGCAGTCCTCAGCTTACGACCACAACTGAGCCCAAAGTTTCTGCCGCTAGGTGAGTTTTGCCCCATTTAACGACCTTTCTTGCCATGGAATGAACGCAAAGGACGTTAAGCCCCTCGGAGATCGAACAAGGCCTTCCAACTCACTTGTCAACCATCGTCTTGAAGTCCAGAGCCCCCTCGATCATCTTGGCCGCAAACCTGAAGGAGTCACAAGCAAAGAGGTCAGGAGGGACGGCGGGAGGCAAGGGGGCTCTCTGGTTTCAGGCTGGGGTGGAGGAAGCCACCAAGGTCAGCTGCCCGATGTGACAGCAGCCTGAAACTCTCTGCCAAATGGAGCAGGGGGCTGCTTGGCTCAAATCTCCGCAGAGGTCAACGGGGACAAACGCTCCCAGGAAGCGTTTGGGAACAGCTTCCCTCCGGTAGCTGTGGGTGCTCCAACACTGGAGGTTTTCAAGAAAAGATCGGATTTGTCCGGAATTGTATGGAGTCTCCTGCTTGAGCAGGGGGTTGGACTAGAAGACCTCCAAGGTCCCTTCCAACTCTGTTATTCTCTTATTTAAACACAGCCTGCGTGCAGTTTTGGAACTTTGGACCACTAGATTTTTTTTCCCCCCACCAAGGATCCAGATATTTTTGCAACAGATGAGCTATTCCAAGCCATGTAATTTTTTTTATGTGTGTGACATAGACAGGATCCCAACTTGTGTATTAAAATTTTATCCATCCCTATAATATCCAAATATTTTTCCAGATTTTTCGACATGACACCTCTGGATCTCTCAGACTACAAGTCCCATCAACCCCAGTCAAGGATTAAAGGCTGGAGGGGGGAGGGGGGCTTCATTCCACATGCTGATGCACACTGACCTCCTTCCCCCCCCCAAAAAAATGCCTGTCTGTTTGCAAAAAACGCCTTCAGTTTTTTTCTAGCCATGCCCAAGCAGCACCCCGCTGTCTGGGTGACCTTTTGCTGGGGGAGGGGGCCCTGCTAGGCTGTGTGTGTGTGTGTGTGTGTGTGTGTGGTGCGTGCGTGTGACTGGAGCCGGGCCTGTCAGGGAAAGGAAGGACGCTGCAGGAGAAGGAAAATTCCTTTTTGATGCCCTCACCCCTCGCTCTTTCCTTGCATTGGCTGGTATTTTTAAATGCAGTCCAGAAGGAGAGGAAAGGTGAAAGGGGGCTGGTGGGCTAGTGAGGGAAAGGTGACCCCCCCCTTCTGCAAAGATCAAATATCCCCCCTCACCACCACCCCTTTTTTTGGCGTTCTCAATCAGGGGCAGCCCACAGAGGAAAGATAAAAATACTAGCAGCAATTAGATGATTTGCAAACCAGCGGCATCCAAAATGCATACTAGAAGGAGGTTACCTTCTGCTCTGAAAGAAGAACTGGATTCGAAATGCCCTGGGATCTACAAGCAGCAGCCTTCCACTGTACCATCAAGCGGATGAAAGACTGTGCAGGCAGTCCTCAGTTTACCCACAGTGCATTTAGTTGACCGCTCAAAGTTAGGGGGCCTTCCAAAAAAGTAACAAGGTGGGGACCAACCTTATCTCGGAGGGAAGGAGCCAGCCACCACTCAGAAGGCCCTGCTTGAAAAATTACAGTTTTCACCTCTGCAAATGGACTTTTGCAGCAATGAGGTTCAACCACAAAACTAAGGAGGCTCACCTTAGTTGGCCTTGCCGATCCAGGAAATCCTGTTTGGGCAGCACCACGCCAGGGCTGGAATGGATGACCACCGGCAGCCGATACTCCAGATACGCCGTTTTCAGCCACCAATCTGAAAGCTCGGTTGAGAAGGGAGAGCATGCAATAAGTGGAGCATCGACGTATTAATAGAATATTTGTAGCTCACGGTTGACCTGAGGGGCCCTGGATGCTCTCTGTGGGTTTTCTTGCAGACGTTTCATGACCCAACTAGGTAACAACATCAGTGTTCGAAGGGAGTGGGGTGTCAGGAGAGGAGGAGGACTTTGTGGTCCTTGGTGTTTTCTGAGCTTGGTGGTGTTACTAAGGTTTTATAAAGCAGTGCTAGAATTTCACATGATCTTGATCCTATCCATCTGTCAATGCAGACTAGGATTGTGTTGGCTTTTTTGGCTGCCGCCGCACACGGCTAGCCCATATTTAAGTGACTGTCCACCAGGACCTCGAGGTCCCTCTCACAGTTACTGATTAGAAAGGATCTCTAAAACCCCCAAGGTGCTTTTCCAAGAGGCAACTCGACTTTCTCGTTTTTCCTTGAAGACGTTTCACTTCTCATCCCAGAAGCTTCTTCAGCTCTGAGCTGAAGATGAGAAGCGAAAGGTCTTCAAGGAAAAACCAAGAAAGTCCGGTTGTCTCTTGGAAAAGCACCTTGGGGGCAACCCTGACCTGGATGACTGAGCATCTCCACAGACAGATCTCTAAAACCCAACACACTTTTCCCCCAGGGCTCGGGGTCCCACCTACCCAATTCTCGTTCTTCCGCGCTCTTCTCTCCAGCCCTTTCTGCAGCCGCTCTCCGACGCCGCCCGGCTTCCGAAAATCCCGCACCAAATCTTTGGTGTGGCCGAGTTCGTCCTCACTAATGATGGGCTCCAGCATTAGCAGGTAACGATCCAAAGTCTGCTGCAGGGGAGGGACGGGCAGGTGGGGCAGGCCCTCCTGGTGGGTCAGATAGCGGCCTCGCAGCTTCCGTAACGCCACCGGCTTCAACCAGCTGGACGGTTTCGCCTGCAACAAGGAAGAAAGGTATGGAAGACAGACGTTTCTCTCTACATTTTTTTTCTTATTTGTGGTCTGGTTTCTTCCTGGTTTCTCATTTTTGCCTTTTTCCCCCCCTTGTCTTTCATTTCAGGTTATGGTTTGGTTTGTTCCTTTAACAACACCCAACATTTCCTAACCTGTCAATGAAATAGTTAGACGACGTGCTGCCAAATCCATACTCAGCAGTAAGGTGAGCAGGGTAAAAATACCGAAGCTGGTCAGCACTTGTAGAAACGCAAACAAGAATTCAGAAACAACAGGGTCATTTTGGTGCTAAGATTCTCTCTCCGGTATTTCACATTTCCCGCATGACGTGACACGTAATGCTTTGGGCTTCACGCCCTGAGCAGCATGAGGGCTGAGGGAGACCTTGCCAACCTCCAATCTGGATTCTGAAAAGCAGGCAGGGAAGGAAGGAAGGTTACTTGCTCGCCTTTCAAAACACAAACGGTCTTAACAGAATAACAGAGTTGAAGGGACCTCAGAGGTCCTCTAGTCCAACCCCCTGCTCGAGCAGGAGACCCTAGACCATTTCAGACATGGCTATCCGGTCTCTTCTTAAAAACCTCCAGCGATGGAGCACCCACAGCTTCTGGAGGCAACTGATTAATTGTTCTCACTGTCAGGAAATTTCTAGGTTGAATCTTCCCTCGATTACTTTCCATCCCTTGCTTCTTGCCCAGCCTTCAGGTGTTCTGGAGAATAGCTTGACCCCCTCTTCTTTGGGGCAGCCCCTTGGAACTGGGAAAGAGGCAAATGCAATCCCAAGGCCTGTAGTTTTCAACCCATATCATGGTTTCTTCTCAAATTCTTCAGACTGACCAGCTGATAAAAGCCAAAATGTTTGGTTTGTATCTCACCACGATTTCTCCACAAAGGCGGGGGGCATCAAAGCAATTCTCTCTGTTCTTTTATGCCAACACCGTTTTTCCCTGCCACGTATCTGAAAGCTCCCCAAATAATCCCCTAACAAAACAAGCCAACCTTTAAAGGATTTCTTGATATAACAGTAATCCCGGTTTGATGCTTATACATTTTAGTTCCGGCTAATTATTTACTTTGGTAATTGATCAGCCAAAGCCTGCAAAAAAGCCAACTAAAAGACACGTACGAAGGTTTTGTTTTTAAGGCACCTTCTCTAACGGGGGTCACTGCCTAATCCCAACTGAAATTAACAAAGCAAAATTAAACCACAGTTGCAATTAGAGAAAAGCAATACAATCAATATCCACCGTAATTTGTTTATAGATGCGCTAAAAATACATTTATACGGCTGCAATTCCCTAACAAAGCTGATGCTCCTGCTTTTAGATAGTCCTTGACTTACAGCCATTTGTTTAGCAATGGTTTGAAATGACAACAGTGCTAGTCCTCGCATTTATGACCACTGCAATCTCTCTGTGATCACGTGATCAGAATTTGGGTGATTGCCAACCAGCATCCATTCACAACAGTTGCAGCATCCCGGGGTCAGGCTGTTTGCCGTTTGCGACCTTCCCAGCCGGCTTCCGACACGCAAAGTCAATGGGGGACACTGGATTTGCTTAACAACCGCTGCACAATTCAATTAACAGCCATCTCGCTTAGTGTCAAAAGCTCCCATCCCAATTGTAGTCGTAAGTCAAGAACTACCTGTAGTAATAAAATTGGCAACAAAGCAGCCCTGTTATGTAATTTGACTAATCACACAAGCACACACAAAGCCTTCCCAGGCATCTGAGGAAGTAAATTACACGACCTACAAGCTCAAAATCAGGAACTTGGTAGCCTCTTTGCTAAATAACAAATGTTATTACAATACAAGGCTTGTATTCTATTGCATTTTGATTTATTATTTACTAAATGTTTGTGCCGCCCATCTCCCCTATTAAGGTGAAGTTGGGCGGCTTACGGATTATAAAAAAAAGGCAAATAGAAAAAAAGAATAAAACAATTAAAATTATACAGGTTTAACTGTTAACAGATTGAACAGATTAATTTTTAACAAGATTAAAAACTACCCCATTTTAAATCCTATCTAGCCACTCTGTGCCATTGTTTGAAGCCAGGTGTACCCGCAAAGTTGTTCACCGTGTCAAGTTGGCAAAGAGAAACGGGTTGGAAAAAAAAAAAAAACCCGAACAGATTTTCCCTCCCAATTAAACTAATTTTATTACATTTTGTTTGGGAGGGGAAAAAAAATCTGTTTGGTTTTTTTTTTTTTTTTTTTTGCCACCACAGACCCAACCAGTTTTGTTCCTCCGATGTCTCTCCAGTTCAAGGTGCAATTTTTGAAAGCAGGGTTCAACCCGTTTCTATTTGCCAACCTGACGCGGTGAACAAGTTTGCGGGTTTTTTTCCCAGCAGTTTCCAAACGATTTTCGAAACGGTGGGAAGAATGTTCGGCCTCTGGGCATTTGATTCCTCTGCTGTTTTTCTGTTAATTTTGCGCTGTGCTTCTTTCACCAACTCGCTCTGCAGCTTCCTTGCTTGTCCGTGCAAGAAATAATCTCTGATAGAGAGCGAGCCTCTATCAAAGGAGAAAGGGTCCCCTTGAGGACATCCAGTCTGACCCACTGGCAACCCAGTGAAACCAACCGTGCCAGTGGGCTGCCTGCCTCCCAAAATCGCCATCTCACGGCTTTGATGCCCAGCAGGTCTTACCATTCGGGGTTGAAATCGACCGGAGTCGTCCTGCATGGCAATAAAAGTGCCTGAAAGTAAATCCATATCTGGGAAGAGAGTTTTCAGGAGCCAGGAACCCCAGTTTCAGCATCCTCCTTAAGGCACACCCCTCATTAATCCAGGCCGGGACGCTTAGCGCCTCCTGTTTCTCCAAAGTCTAATTAGCAAAATTACTATTGCAAAAATTTTCCTGGAACCCGGCCCTGTCAACGGGGATTGTGTAAACGCAACTACTTTAGCGAAACAAACATTAAACCGATCAAGATTACTTCCACAGGCAATGCTTGATTTACAACCGTTCATTTAGTGCCAGATTGAGGCACTGAAAAAAAAAGTGACTTACGACCGTTTTTCACACTTACGACCGTTGCAGCATCCCCCCTGGTCACGTGACCAAAATTTGGATGCTTGGCAACTGGCATGTACTCACGACTGTTGCAGTGTCCCGACAACACGTGATCCCCTTTTGCAACCTGACAAGCAAAGTCAAGGGGGAAGAAACCTTGACTTACAACTGGCCGTGGTGCTGAGGAGCATCGCAGCCTCCACTTGACTGAAATTCAAGCACTTGGCAACTGACGTGTACTTACGACAGTTGCTCTGTCCCGGGGTCATGTGATCACCATTTTACGACTTTCCCAGCCAGCTCCCGACCAGCAGCGTCAATGGAGGGAAGCTGGATTCATTCGCCTAACAACATCTGCACAACTCGCTTAAGAAATGCAGCGATTTGCTTAACGACCATGGCAAGAAAGATTGTAAAATCAGTTGCAGTCATGCGGTGCCTCCGTTAATGACTGCACTGGTTAGCGATGAATGTCACGGCCCCTATTGCTGTCGTAAACCGAGGACTATCATCTCTGCAAGACGTCGGTTACACTAGTGCTAATAAAATTATTATAGTTATGAGCGGAACGGTACCAAAACTGACTCTGTCCAGTGGAAGGAGGAAGCTAATCATTGAAGGGAGAAAGGAAGGCCAGCCAGAGCAAACTTTCAGAGGTCAATGGCATTTACTTCCACGGGTAGATAGAGCGCAGCCAGAACCAGATTTAGCACATAACTAAATAGAAATATTTATCTTGCAAGGGAATCCATGCCAAAAACACTGAATCAGACGGGCTGTTTTAGGACTAACTGTAAAACAGAATTCTTCTTTCAATTTTTGCTTCCTCTTCACTAAACGAACGTAAGTCAAAGGCCCCCTGTACTTGTTCCCAAACCGCTGCCAAAATTGTGATCCTGTTTGTTTCTGTTGCGATTTCTTTTTGTTATTTCTTGCAGAATAAAAAGCAACTATTTTGTCCATCTGTTTCTTATTCCTGGATCCACAACTGGAACAACAACAACAACAAAAAAAACCCTGTCGGAAACAGACAAAAGTGAGATGTTTCCCCTCTTTATTTAAAGGGGGTGGAATTAAAAATCTCCTTCTGCGTGGACAAGTCAAGATTTGATGCCTATCCTTTTGCAAAGGAGAATATACCGTCCCACCCAAAGGCTCACGGACCCCCCCTTGTCCTTCCCCCCTCCCCCCCAAAAAAAGGCCAGGATCCAAAAGGACCCGGCTGCATTGCAACCAAAACAGAGAGAACAGTGGTGCCAAGCAGGAAAAACACAAAAAACACAAACACAATTTTGTTTTCCTTGCTGGACAATCCCAAGCGCCAAAGCGAAAGTCAACAGAGACCCATCAGTTTGCAAAAGAAGGAAGGAGGCGGAGGGGCCTCCCTGCCCGCGATCCCCACCCCGCCCGCGCAGCAGCAGCAGCAGCAGCAGCGCCCACTCAGGATCCCCCGGCCAGCCTGCGCTTCTCCAACCGGGCGCCCGCGCAGCCTTGTAAAAGACTCACCATGTTCCTGCCTAGGAAGGCGAGCATTGCGCCGGCGGAGATCGGGGCTTTTGCAAAACCCGCGCAACGCCCTGCCCACCGAGCGAAGTCCGCAAGGGCAGCCGCGCTCCGGCGCAACCTGGAGGCTCTCGGCCCCGCCCGCGGCTGCTGCAACAAGAATTTGCAGCTGCTGGAGGGAGTGGGGGGGCGGAGTCCGAGACGCAACCATCTTTGGCCCGGGCATGCCCGCCCCCCAGGTTGGGAGGCCTCGCCATGCTTGGGAAGGGCAAGATCCCCCTTCCCGCCCGCAATGCAAAGGGATTGGAAGCAAGATTAGGGTGTGGATGGGAGACCACTAGGAGATCTCCGGAAGATCAAAGTGGTGCTTAGAAACCTTTGAAGTTTGGCTTCTGAAAGTTTAGAAGTGCACCAGATTAGTTAGGAGCAAAGGAAGGCAGCTCTTTTGTGGGTCAAAGATAAAAAAAACGCCCGAGCCATTGTCCTCAAGTCTACTTTGCAAGTTGCCAAAGTCCACACCCTTGAAAGAATCCATATGACTCATTTGTTAACCAAAGCCTGGCCATTCCAGACGGAATCATCCACAGGGCATAAACAATTTAACAAGGGAATTGAGAAACCCTGACCATTTTTTCCTGCAGTGGCAATGTATATTGTCTCTGTATATTAATGAAGGACGGTTTATGCATTTTAAACATTGTGCCCAAAGCAACTCTGAACATTTTGACAGCTCAGTGCATTTGCATCTTGGCAACTTTATGCTAAGTGGACATTTGCTAAGTGCCCCAATCTTCCTGATCTGGGCTCTGTGCGGAACGAAGGAATAGGAACAAATCAAAAGTCAAATTTATTTTAGTTTGGGATTAGAACAGCATGGACATAGTGGCGATACAATTTTTTAAAATGTGTTCTTGGAGAAAAAACCAAAGCCAAGGCTAAGGAATAAATCCATAAAAAAGAAATTGTTTGTTTATTCAATTTCCGTAGTGCCCGTCTCAACTAATGACTGGGTGGCTTGCAAATTCAACAATCATACAATAAATATAATGCAATTTAAAATAAATAGAATAATATAGCATAGTATATTTTGCTATGGTATGATGTAATGTATAATAGAATAGAATACAATATACAGTATAGTATAATATTATGCTATGCTTTGATGCATTGTAACATGTTGTAATGTATTGCAATATAATAAAATAATAAAACACTTATATATATATATAAAATGTGAGATAAAATTATCAGCATCATTGGAGCGCCGTCTAGAGGCCAAACAAGTGTAACGTCTTAACTTTCCCGCCGCCCTAGACAGGCGCACGTGGTGACGTCATGCACGCGCGCGATGTAGTGTTGTATGTATAGAGTAGCAACTGTGGCCCGTCGGCCTTTTCTCCCTTTGTTGGCTTCGTTGCCCTTCGCCGACATGGCCGAAGGAACGTCGTCCGCTGACGCCCTAGTCACAGATGGCGTGCCCTTGACAAACATGGCCGCGCCGGCTTCCTCTTCGCGCCTTCCTATTCGCCGCCGCCGGCGTTGCCCTTTTTCAAGATGACGGGCCGGCGGTTCCTCAGGGCCGTCAGGTGGTGAGGGTTGAAAGGCGGCGGCGGCGGCGGTTTCTCCTCAGTCCCGAGAAGATGGCCGAGAGCGAGCGGCAGCCGGGTAAGGGCCAGCCCCGAGAAGAACCTGCCCTCCCCCGGCGGGGCAGAGCGGGGGAAGGCGACTCCGCCTCCCCTCCAAGAGGAAGAACGGCCTACCTCGCAGGGTCGTCGTAACGCTCTCCCGCGTGCGCCAGGGGGCCTCCGGGGGTCTTTTGCTCCTCTGAGGGAGGAGAAAACGCCCCCTTGAGAAAAATAACATGGGGGTCTTATCTCGGGGGGGCTTTGCTTCTTCTGTGGGGAGGGGGCGAGGCTCAGGCCTGGAAGGGCTCATCCCATAATAACAAGGCTGGGAATTAGGGTTGCTGGCACACTCAGCCAGATGTTCAGACTGGTTTGGGCGTTTTATTCACCCATCTACCCTTACTAAGCAGATGTGGATGTTTGAAGGTGTTACAGTAACAGGGAGTCCTCGACTTATGACCAAAACTGAGCCCCAAATTTTCTGTTCTTAAGGGAGACGTTTGTTAAGTGAGTTTTGCCCTGTTTTACAAACTTTTCTTGCCACGGTTGCTAAGTGTACCACTACATTTGTTAAGTTAGTAACTCGGTTGTTAAGTGAATCCGACTCCCCCGTTGACTTTGCTTGTCAGAAGGTCGCAAAAGGGGACAATGCGACCGTCATAAATATGAGTCAGTTGCCAAGCATTTGAATTTCAATCGCCATGATCGTGGGGGTGCTGCAGTGGTTATAAGTGTGAAAAATGGTCATTTTTTTCAGTGTCCTCGTAACTTTGGTCACTAAATGAGCTGTTGTAATTCGAGGACTATCTGTAAGCTGTTCGAAGCAAAGCTGCCTTTTGCAATTAACTGACAGAGATTTGGTCAATGCTGATAGAAGTCAAATGTCCAAATAATACATTATTATGTTTTGTCGCACAGTCAGCCAGATGTTCAGACTGGATTTGCCATTTTATTCACCTGTTAGTAAGCAACTGGATTAGACAGATGTGGATGTCTGATGGTGTTGCAGATATCATTGCAGAATGTCAGCTGTTCCCAGCAAAGCTGCCTTTTGCAATTGACCAAGGGTGAATTTGTCAATGCCGATGGGATTCGGGTTTTCAAATAATAAATTATTATTATGGTTCTTCACACAGCCAGATGTTCAGACTAGATTTGGCATTTTTGTCCACCTATGGAGTCCTTCCAAAGGACCTAAAATAGACAGATGCTGTTTGATGGCGTTACAGTGTAGGATGTAAACTGTTATAAATCATGCTGCCTTTTACAATTGACTGATGAGGATTTTATCAGTGCTTGTGGTGTTCAAGTAGGGATTCAGTTGTTTTGGGATTGCACCAAAGGCGTTTATTGGTCCTGCCTTTGCTTTCTTTTGCCACAGTCGTTCTATTTCTATTTGCCGATCTTTGGGTTTGGTTATCTTCTCCAGTTCTTTCTGTCTCCAGGTACCGTCTTTCTTATCAACAGGGGTGAAGTCTGGGGTGTTGTGTGGCAGTCGCTTGTGGTTTGTTGCGTCGTCAGCCAGATGCTCACTCAGGATTTGGATGTTTTGTCCACCTATCGAATCCTTCCTAACAACCTGGGATGGTTAGCTGTTAATGTTATAGTGTTATAGGTCTCATCCCAGGATGTCAGCTATTTCGAGTAAAGCTGCCTTTTGCAATTGACCGATGGGGCCGGGACAATGCAACAGTCATAAATACATGCCAGTTGCCAAGTGACTACATTTTGAATGTGTTTTGGGATGATGGAGGTAAGGGGGCCAAGAGGCCTGAATTCTTATCTCCTAGAGTTATTTTTCTAGTTTCTTCCCAACATGTCAGTTCTTGGGATAAGAATAAATTGGCAGCCAATCAGCTGTCCTGCCCTTGAACTAAAATTGTGGGTATCTCAGCTGGGGCAGTTTTTGGCCTCCATATTTATGAAATCTACTTCCAAGCGTAACTCTTCAGAGCTGGGACCCCTTTGAAGCGTAAAACCTTCTTTTCTGGAAAACCTCTGCGGTTTAATTGATTTCTTAGTTGCTTGAATTGACAGGAAACCTTTTAAACAGACAAATAGAGTGTCACATGTACAAACAAACGGCTGGTGGCTTTAACCCGGAAATTTCTAAAACCTCCAATCATTAAATGCTGCCTTGAGAGAGAGAGACGTGCTGTTTAATCTCGAGGGCTGTGTTGCATTAATCCCTAAAAAAAAAAAAAAAAAGCAAAAAAAGGGGTTTCTCACATCAAACCTTTTGGGTTGCATACAAACAAAGTCTGAAGCATTTTTTGCTTAATCACATTCTTACTTAAATTAATTTGGTATTGATCACTGCTTATATTAAGTAGGGTATTAGAGTGTCGTATTGTTATATTCTATTTTGGTCTGTTTTGATACTCTGTGACCAGTAATACAGGCAGTCCTCGACTTACGACCACAACGGAGCCCAACGTTTATGTTGTTAAGTGAGAAATTTGTTAAGTGAGCTTTGCCCCATTTTGCAGCCTTTCTTGCCAGATTTGTTAAGTGAATCACTGCAGCTGTTCAGTTAGTGACATGGTTGTTAAGTGAATCAGGCTTCCCCATTGACTTTGCTTGTCAGAAGGTCGCAAAGGGGGATCACGTGACCTTGGGACATTGCAATGGTCGTAAATATGAGTCAGTTGCCAAGCGTCCAAATTTTGATCGCATGACTGTGAGGATGCTGCGACCCTTGTAAGTGTGAAAAACGGCCATAAGTCCCTTTTTTCAGTGCCGTTGTAACTTTGAACGGTCACTAAATGAAGTGCTGTAAGATGAGGACTACCTGTGTACACATTCCTTCATGCTTTTAGAGCTATCAAAACTGGGGGCTTGCAGTGATTTAATTGGGTTTTCTCTCCTTAAGAAACCTAAAACATATCCTCAGTGCAATGCAACACTTATTTTCAAAAGTTCACTTGACTTCATCTGGACCCACACCGTTTATCTCTGCCTGCCTGCAGATTTAATCATGGGAACAGTTAAAAGCAAGGGTCCTGAGGGTTTTAACTCCCGGGTGATAACAGTTAATCTCCTGCATTTATTGCCTTTTGACTGTATTTCCCTTGCATCTCACTCAGGCACAACTGAGAGACGGATTTAAAAACCTTCTGAAGAGATTTTCCTCCCCTGAAGGAAGTTGAACCTTTCAAAGATCTGTTGTAATCTGACTGCTTTTTCTTCTTCCAGAGGCCTCTGAGGAGACACAGCCTCCCCCTCCCTCCCAAAAGTTCATCATCCCTAAGAAGGAAATCAACATGGTTCCTGACATGGCCAAGTGGAAACGGTCCCAGGTACGGTTGAAAAGCTTGGCTTGGCATTCTTTGGCTCGGGCAGTAGAGGCAGTAGTGAGTTTTGCCCCGTTCTGTGACCTTTCTTGCCACAGTTGCTAAGTGAATCACTGCAGTTGTTAAGTTAGTGACACGGTTGTTAAGTGAATCTGGCTTCCCCATTGACTTTGCTTGTCAGAAGATTGCAAAAGCACGACCCTGGGACTCTGCAACCGTCAGAAATAGGAGTCAATGGCCAAGGATGTGAATTTTGATCACATGACCAGGGGGAAGCTGCAAGGATCCTAAGTGTGAAAAATGGTCATCAGTCACTCTTTTCGGTGCGGTAGTTAACTTCGAAAGGTCACTGGATGAACTGTTGTAAGTCGAGGACTGCCTGTACTGCTGGTCCTTACATTCTGTGAATGTGTGTGTTTTTAAACAGGCGTACGCTGACTACATGGGCTTCATTCTCACCTTGAATGAAGGAATCAAGGGGAAGAAGTTGACCTGTGAATATAAAGTCTCGGAGGTAGGCTGTGTTTTGCTCTCTGATTGAACATAGAAACAGAGGGCTGGAAGGAACCTTGGAGGTCTTCTAGTCTAACCTCCTGCTCATGGTAGGAATCTTATACCATTCCAGTCAAATGGTTCTTCAGTCTGTTTTTTAAAATCTCCAGTGATGGAGCACCCACAGTTCCTACAGCACACAAAGCTGAAAAGAACCCCACATTGGAGTTAATCAGGTTTAGCCTGCTGTTTTCAAGTGCTCTCGTCTTTTCCTGGTTAAGCAAGTTGGGCAAACACTTCCAGTGTATCTGGCTTGACCGTCATCTGTTTAGAAAACTTACATATGCCTCACACGGAGATGACTTTATTTCCTAATTCAGAATGTAATTGCAAATTCGGATTAAAAATGGGTATCGTATTTGGTGTTGAAGTGATCCAACGTAGAACAATTTCTGGTTCCTGATGGTTCAGCTTCCAGAAATATGCCATTTATGAAATATTCAGACTGACCAGCTCTAGAGAGGGGAAAAAAAAGGAGAGGTTCAAAACAAAAACGTAGGATTATGCATTTATAATGGTGCATTTATAATTTATAAAGGCAGCTAATAGCCCCGTCTTGCACATCTGTATTAAAAGCAACACACAGTGCTTAGGAAGCTTTTATCTTGATGGACATTTAAGATTTATCCTGATGTGGTTGGAAGAAATTATGTGTCTCCTAAAATCTCAGGTTTGCCCTCTCTTAGCGTGGAGAGGCTAGCCTTTGGGATTGAGTGCAGTTCATAGGAAATTGCAGAGCATGTGAATCCAGCTACCAAGCCAGTTTGTGGAAACATTCCAGATTATCCCATTGCAACCTAAACTGGAAATAAATTTCTTGAAGGAAGAAAAATCAGAGCGCTTATATCTAAATATTACTAAAGTTCTCCTGTCTGTTTGTAGCCTTCAGTTGGGTGAAACGGTTTATCGCAAGACAACAGTTTTTGAATCAGGGTAGCCCAAATGGGCTAACTTACAGAGTGCATCCCAAATCTGGGAGCCGAGACTCCACGGTCACCCGATCATTGTTTCCAATGCTCCCTACAAGGGAGGATTTCATACCTAAGGCAGGACTGGAACTCCCAGCTTCTTGGTTTCTAACCTAATATCTTCACCACCAGACCAAATGGGCTCCCCTTTCTTCCTTTCTTTGGAGAGAGAGAGAGAGAGAGAGAGAGAGAGAGAGAGAGAGAGAGAGAGGAGGAGGAGGAGAAGGAGGAGGAGGAGAGAGGGATTTCTACTTCCCCTTCCTTTCCTTGCTTGAAAGAGAGATTTGAAAAACGGCAAGGATCTCAGCTGCAGGCAGACCAGGCAGCGGATCAGCAGGCAAACCAATCTTGGCTGCTAATCCAACCACAGCAAAAATTGATTAAGGAGAGATCACAGGCATCTGGGCTACCCTGTTCCTGGGGAGGCTGGTGAAAACCATACCCTTCCCGTAGGCTGGGGACACCGAGGCAGCCACAGGCCTTCAGCGAAAGGGGCTTTTGAACCGATTGAAACGGGAGACGGTTCAGAAACTGATTGTGTGTTTGGGCTCTGAGGGCTAGGGCCCGCATCTTTTTTTGTGTGGGTGTGTGTCGTGACCAGCATTGCCCACAGCATTCCACGGGTGGCCTCTCTAGCATCTTATAAAGTGGTAAACGTGGCAAAACAGTGTGTGTGCCGATACGACGGCTGTACTTTCTCCCCGACAGCCCATCGAAAAGCTGGTCACGCTCCTCAACACGCTGGATCAGTGGATCGACGAGACGCCCCCCGTGGATCAGCCGTCTCGCTTTGGGAACAAAGCTTTCCGGACGTGGTATGCGAAAGTGGACCAGGTAGGCTGGAGGGGAGCTGAAAGAGAGAGGGGAGAGAGTCCCCTGGAGAGAGGGTCAGACGTAAACCTGTCTTTGCCGGTCAGTTTAGGCCAAAGAGACTCCCAGAGTTGTAAAGGACACTACAAAGGCCACTTGCTCAGGGGCTCAAGTGCAAAAACAAAGATATTTTTTTAAAAATCTGATTTGTTGTTGCGTGAGCTTATAAACCTGGATTTTCAATCTCGCGGCCAGCTGACCTTCTCTTAGAACAAATGTGGCAACTTTAAGACTTGTGGACTTCAATTCCCAGAATTCCTCAGCCAGCCACACGATCCCTTGCCCAGCCTCCATTCCCCAGAATCCTTAGCTACAGCCAGGTGCCACAAGAGGCAATGCTGGGGGAGGGGGGGGCTGAAGTCCACACCTCCGTAGTTTGCTTGGGGTTGGCTGCTGTGAATGATAATAGCTGGATAGGGGGAACTGCTCGGCTTGTAGATTTATTCTTTGGCTGGGATTGCAACGATGGGGTCTCTAATGGCTTGATTATGGCTGCACCCTAGGGGGCAGAGTCCCTGGTGGCAACTGTCATCCCCAAACAGCAAGCTGAAGCCGTGCCCGAGGTGGCTGTGTATTTGAAAGAGTCCGTTGGCAACTCAACTCGCATTGACTATGGCACAGGTATTTATCCATTTAAAGCATTTATATAGCTGCCCATCTTCTAAGCTGCTGCTGAGTCCAAGAAGGAACTTTTGGAAAGCTAGTTTATCCTTTTTTAAAAAAAAAATGCATGAAAAATTCAAGACTGCAGGACTGCCAGAGAACCCGCAGTAAAGCCACAGTCAGCCACCAGTCGGCACTGTCATCCTGGTTACCCTTTAGCTCCAATTCCTGTTTTGTTCCTCCTACTTCAAAATTGAATGCCAATTTAGCTTGGAGGGAGCAGGAACCACCTGAGATATTCACACTCACACACGCACACAAAACTCACTTTTCCCTCCATGTTTTTTTCATAGCTCTTGCCTTAGACTGCAGTCCCCGTCATTTCCAGCCAGCCTGACCCACAAGTGGGCTTGTCATTTCGTGTGACATCACAGCAAGAGAGCTAAAGCGAGGTTTAACCGCGCTGAGTGAAGCATTTTTTGAGTTTTCTGGAAATGTTAAGTTGGATTCTGAGGTTGACAGACCCAGATTAGCTCCATGTATTTTGCACACATGCAGAGGCTCCTTAAATCTTTGGAATGACTGTTTTTTTTTTTTAATTCTTTGTTACTAACTTTCAAAAGTAAATAATTAAAATACAAAATTACAACCCGAAGGGAACACAAGGAAAGTTTAAAAAGTGAACACAGATACAAAAGGAAAAACGAACAAACAAAAACAACATGAAAAAAGTTACTTCCAACCCTCTTCAGTACGGATGGAATTATACAATAAAACAGGATCTGGCTGGGGAATTCTGGGAGTTGGAGTCCCCACATCTTAAGGTTGCGAAGATTGAGAAACACACTGTGGTCACTTTCATGCAGACAGAGAACGGAATTCCTGGGGGAAAGCGGAAATGCCCAAAGCGCCTCCTTTCTAAGACATTCTCAAAATAATGAGTTTTGAAAGGGTTCCAACCTCACCTGAGCCTCACCTGGCTGAGGTGGCTGAGTTCTCAGTAGAACTCAGACAAGAGCGACTTTATTTATTTTTTTAAATTATTTATTCCAATCTCACTTTTATTATTTCTCCAAATAACTCAAGGTGGTGGACATATACCTAATACTCCTTCCTCTTCCTCTTTTCCCCACACCAGCCCTGTGAGGTGGGTTCAGCTGAGAGAGGAGCTGGCCCAAAGTCACCCAGCCAGCTTTTATGACTAAAGCCGAACTAGAACTCACTGCCTCCTGGTTTCTAGCCTTAACCAAACTGTCTCTTCATTCGTCATCCTGAGCGTCTCCTTTCTCCCCACAGGCCACGAAGCGGCCTTTGCTGCCTTCCTTTGCTGCCTCTGTAAAATCGGCGTCCTCCGGGTGGACGACCAGCTGGCCATCGTCTTCAAAGTGTTCAACAGGTAAAGTCCAGGCCTCTTCAAGCCGCCGAGGTTGACAGCACCACTTTGGAACAAGTTCTCAGAGAGCTGATGCTGTTTTCCTTCTGCACCCTCCCTCTTGGGCCCTTGTGCAAGGGGAGAGGCAGGAGATCTGCTTCCTGGGAAAGTGAGGAGGCCAGAACCTGAAGAGGGAACAGAGGACATAGAATAATAGGGTTTTAAGGGGCCTTGGAGGTCTTCTAGTCCAGCCCCCAGGTTCTGCCCACGTTACGGCTTTGACCGAGATCCCAAATCCTGCCCAGATTCTCCCTCTGCTTCATCTTCTGGTCACTCCATTATTCCTCCCAATGGGGGGGGGGCTTTTCCCATGTGGAGGTTTGTTTTGTGGCTCTGTCGGGCATCAGCAGCAGACCGGGATAATAAAAGGCTGAGCTGCCGCACAGTCACGGCCCATCCAAGTTTATTTGGTTTCAGGTACTTGGAAGTCATGCGGAAACTCCAGAAAACCTATCGGATGGAGCCAGCTGGCAGTCAGGGGGTCTGGGGTCTCGACGACTTTCAGTTCCTCCCCTTCATTTGGGGAAGTTCCCAGTTGATTGGTAAGCAGGCATGTCCTCCCCCCCTCCCTTTTTCTCTTCCTCTCTCTGCCTCCTCTCTTTCTCTTTCCTTCTTCCTTTGCCTCTGTTGCGCTCTTGCTTTCCCCCCTTTCTCCTTTTCTCTTCCTCTGCTTCTCTCTTTCTCTTTTCCGCTCTCCACTTCCATGCAGCAAACCTCCTCCAGGGTTTCACTTCCAGCCCCTCTGAAAAGATCCTGTTTTTAGATCACCCCAACCTGGAGCCGCGTCACTTTGTGGACGAGAAGGTGGTGAACGAGCAGCACAAGGACTACATGTTCCTGGAATGTATCCGGTTCATCACTGAGGTGAGACTGGAATTCTGCCTGGCTTCCCATTCCCTTTAGCCCAGGGGTGGTCAACCTTGGCCCTTTTATGACCTGTGGACTCCAACTCCCAGAATTCCTCAGCCAGCATGGCTCAGCTTGGAAAGCTCTCCCTTTCCCTTCAGCATGGCTGGCTCAGGAATTCTGGGAGTTGAAGTCCACCAGTCATAAAAGAGCCAAGGTTGCCTACCCCTGCTTTAGCCAAACTTTGGCGATGCAGAGGCAGGTCCTCAGTCTACGACCCCAACGTTTCTGTTGCTAAGCGAGATAACGAAGTAAGTTTGGCCCCATTTTATGACCTTCCTTGCCTCAGTTGTTGAGCAAATCCCTGCATTCGTTACGTTAGTCGCACAGCTGTTAAGTGACTTCCCCACTGACTTTGCTCGTCAGAAGATCGCAAAAGGGAATCTTGTGACCCCGGGACACAGCGACTGTCATAAATATGAGTCAGTTGCTAAGGGTCTGAATTTTGATCACGTGACCCTGGGGATGCAGCAACGCTTGCAAACGTGAGAAACGGGACTAAGTCACTTCTTTCAACGCTGTCATGACTTTGAATGGTTACTAAACAAGTGGTTATACGTCAAGGACTCTTCGTGGTCGTTTTGTATTCTGGAAGGAGGCCCGATGTTTGCAGCAGAAACTCCTGGTAGGTTTTCCTTATGCCTTGACTGGGAGAATTTGTGAACTGGACTCCAGTTGTGTTCTTGCAGCTCCACCTGGTGACCGGCGATTTCTCGATTTTATGAAAAAGGTTGGACTGCAGGAGCCCCACTTCTGCTTCTAAGCCGGGTTCGGTTTGGCCTGGTCTGCTTTGTCTAAGAAAGGTGGGCTTGACTTACAAGGGTTTGTTTGGCGACTGTTCAAAGTTACAAACGTACAAAGTGACCTGTGACCATTTTTCACACAACTGTTGCGGCATCCTCAGGGTCCTGTGGTCAAAATCCGGACTCTTGGCAACTGGCTCAGGTTTAGGACGGTTGCAGCATCCTGGGGTCACGTGATCCCCTTTTGCGACCTTCTGACAGGAGCACCTTTGCTCTTTGGAGATCCCTGAAAGAGGGACAACATTCAGCCTACGTTGGGGGCACCACAGTCCGCGCACAGCCTCCCTTCTCTTCCCCCCACCCAGCGTAGTCTTTCGGTTCCCAGGCAGCTCTCCTTCCTTCCCGCCCACGGCTTTGTTCCTTTGTTCAGCAAGAGCATCTCCCTGTCTCTTGTGGGGTTCCCCCCCCCCGGCCTCATTTCCAAAGCAGGGCTCCCCCACCACCCCTGGGTGGGGTGTGGCGTGGGGGGGTGTCAGTGAACAGGCCAGAAAACTATTGCCTTCCCACTCACAAATTCCACGCCTGGAGAAAACCAGGAAGCGTTTAGCATTCCTGCCTTTTTTTCTCCCCCAAGTCCCAAACATGCAGTGCAAAGCTTTTTAAAATGTTTTATTAGTTGTTGTTTTTTCCCTCTACACCCCCTTCTCGACCCCTACCCCACCCGGGCTCCCTGCCCTCTTGCCCCACTTTTAATCTTGCCGTAAGGATGGGCGACTAATGAATTTTTACAAATGGATAAATAAATCCGGCTTCTAAATTTGAGAAAGTTTTGGGAATAACGGAGTAATTTAATAATTTAAATAAAGGAGCTGGGGCGGGGTGGGGGCTGAGAAGGGGGTGTAGAGGTAAAATAAAAGGTTTTTTAAAGCTTTGCTTTGCAGGTTTGGGGCTTGGGGGGAAAAAAAGGCAGGAATGCTAAGCCCTTCCTGCCTGGAAGGGAAGCCACGGACAGGAAGGTGCTGGGCTCAGCTGCCTTCCACCCTCCCCTTTTCCATCTCCTCTCCACCAGTTTTTTTTTTCAACTGACAGAGGAACCATTTACAAAAGGCCGATTCTCTTGGGAACACAGAGGCAGGAACGCAGCGTCTGTGAGTAATTTCCTGCTCAATATGGTTAGCCTGACTCATTCCGTTCCCTTGGGGTCACTGCAGGACTCTCTTTCTCTCTCTCTTTCTGTTTCTCTGTTTCTTTCTCTCTCTGTTTCTTTCTCTCTCTTTCTTTCTCCACCATTCTCTCTCCCTGTCTTGTTCTTTTTTTCTTGTGGCTGGAACCAGCTGCAGCTCTTTTCTTCCTCTCTCTCTTTTTTCCTGCCTCTCTCTGCTTCTTTTTTTTCTTTTTCCCAACACTCCACCACTTCGTCCGTCCCCGGTCTTCCCTCTCCAGCAGATGTCCGTTTGGCACCTCGGTGATGCCCACCTGCCTGGGCGGAGTGGAGTCTCAGGGTGCCAAACTCTGGTTTCGTAACCGAGGCTGCGCGAAAAGGTCATCTCTTTGGAAGACAAACACAAACCACCATCTGCCCCAAGCGACAGCGACATTGTGGGCGCCTGGCCGTGAAGGGGCAGGCAAGAGGCTTTCCTTGTCTGGGTCACAGATCCCTTTTCTGCAAGCGCTGATCAGTTTTTGAACGTTTTTCTGTCTCGTTTCTTTTTTCAAAAATACATAATTTTTATTGAAGTTGATCATCATATAAAATGCAATGTACCGCCGCCTTGAGTTACTTGTAAAAATAAAGATGGGGAAGGAAGGAAGGAAGGAAGGAAGGAAGGAAGGAAGGAAGGAAGGAAAACAAGATCGAATTTCCTGACAGTGAATGGAACAGCTGTTGTGGGTGCTCCATCACTGGAGGTTTTTAAGAAGAGACTGGACAGCCACTTGTCTGGAATGGTATAGGGTCTCCTGCTCGAGCAGGGGGCTGGACTAGAAGACCTCCAAGGTCCCTTCCAACTCTGTTATTCTGTAATTCTCAAATGCAAAGGAAGATGGTAAGGAAATAGGAGAGGAGAAGGAAAGAGGAAAGGGGAAAAAAGTGATTTGCAACCTTTTTTCGAAGCAAAATAAAATAAAAGCATCCCAGGGTCCTGTGTGATCGCCATTCGCAACCATCCCAGCCAGCTCGTGGCAAGCAGAGTCAGTGGTGTGTGTGTGTCTTAACAACAGAAATTTTGGGTTCGCTTGTGGTCGTAGAGGGCCACCTCTAAAGGAGGGATAGCAGCCTAATAAATAAATAAAAATCAATCGATCCAACAGCCCAGGGGTTCGCTCTGGAGGAGCCTCACGTGAGCTGAAGTCTCCGATGCTTCTTGGGAAGAACTTAAATGCAGCTAACCACCTTTGTGGGCCTTTGGCAGCCTGGATGAGTCACGCTTAATTCCCTTTCGAGGATCTGGCTGGGCATGACGAAGAGGCCTCTGCAGCTCATGCTGCCTCGGGCTTTTTTCAAATTGGGGCCTCGCTTCCCCCCCCATTGCCCCGGCTTCAGTCCCCGTCCTTCGATTAAGGCCCTGGAAATCCTCCAGCCTTTTGCCTTCTCTCTCAGAGGTAACTGCTCCCCTGTTCGCAGATTGGAAATAGGATGTGGAACGACTTGCCTCCAGAAGTTATGAGTGCTCCAACACGGGAGACTGGACAGCCATTTGTCTGATATAGGGTCTCCTGCCTGAGCAGGGGGTTGGACTAGAAGACCTCCGAGGTCCCATCACACTTATGACCATTGCAGCATCTCTGTGATCACATGATCAAAATTCAGATGCTTGGCAACTGATTCATATTTGTGATGGTCGCAGAGTCCTGGGTCACCCGATCCCCTTTTGCAACCTGACCAGCAAAGCCAATGGGGAAGCCGGATTCACAACACCAACCGTGTTACTATTTAACAACAGCTGTGGCAAGAAAGGAGGTAAAAAATGGGATAAAACTCACTTAACAAATGTCTCACTTAGCAACAGAAATCCTGGGCTCCGTTGTGGGGCTCCTTACCTGTATAAAGGCCAACCTCTAGCTCACAAACTGCATTTTTCCCACCCCTGCTGGAGCCCTTGAGGACTAGGAGCTTGAAAAGCAGGTGTGGCAGATTCCTCGCCCCCCCCCAAAACCACATTTTGTGTCTATTCCTTGCCCCACCCCTGTCCTTCTGGCTTTTTCCCCCCCTGTGTTTTGGGGTGATGCTTTTCCTCGGTTCCTTTCGGCAGCTGAGCCAAAGAAATTCTGCAAAGAATCTGATAACCCCTTTAGGTTTGCATCAGCTGATTGCCCAAAGACGGAGGGGGGGGTGGACGGGGAACCCAATCTGGTTTTTTTCCCCTCTTTTCCCCCCCACCCCAAATTTGTACTTCTGCTCCAGACCCTCAACCCTTGTTGGTTTAGCAAGGAACCGTCGTCCTTTTCTTTGCTCTTGAGGATGGGGAATTTTTTGCAGCTGTTGGGGGTAGAAATGAAATCCAGGCCTTGTTATAAAGGGTGGAGAAAGGGGGCTGACCACCAGGGGAGGGGGAGGGGGCTGATCACCTATTTTCTCCCCCCTCCACCCCCCACCATGTTGCCAGTCTCTTCCCCAAAATACCTTTGGGCTGAGTGTAGTGATTTTCGGTGCATTTAAAATGCAATTCCCCCCCCCCTTTCCACCATCCATTTTAATTCCCCCCTCCTCTCCCCCTCCTCCTCCTCTCAACCCCTCTTTGTTTTTGATGCTGGGGGGTTGCAGTCTGAATATTCTGTGTGCTTTAGGTCTGGAGAGAGGAGGAGGAGGAGGAGGAGGGGGAGGAAGTGAGTTATTTTAAAATCCGCATCCTGCAAGGGCTGTTGACTTCTTCCCAGGCTTGCTTTTCAGCTGGCGCTGCAGCTCTGTGGTGGATGATGTCATGGAAACTTCCCTCTCGGCAAGTTGAGTTGCATTCCCTCCCAGGCTTCTCCTCCTCCTCCCTCCCTCTCTCTCTCTCTCTCTCTCTCTCTCCCCCCCCCCCCCAGACAGAGCCAGCTTTCTTCTGAAGGGTGTGCCCCAGAATCGTGTCCAGGAAAAGTAACTCGGCTGCTTTTTCCGCCTCCCCGCCAGCCCTGCCCCTTTCGCTTGGGAGTTCATCCCAATCGCTTTCTTGCAAAAGGATTCCAGGCAACGAGGAGCAAGGCTGGAGTCGGAAAGGTCGGGGTGCAGCCTTCTGGGGGAGTCCTTCCCTCCCCCCCCCCCACTGTAGATTGCTGCAGAAATCAGAGCGCTTCAACCGGGCGCCTCAGCTTTCCGAAACGCTCCGATGCCCAGGCAGCCAGCAGAACCGGTCTTTTGGCCTCTTGGGCAAGGTTGGGCTAGGCGCAGATCGTCAGGCAGGAAATAAATAAGAGAATCACAGGGTTGGAAGAGACCTTGAAGGTCTTCTAGTCTAGCCCCCTGTTCTAGCAGGAGACCCTAAACCACTCCAGACAAATGGTTGTCCAATTTCTTCTTAAAAACTTTCAGTGTTGAAGCACCCACAACTTCTGAAGGCGAACCATTCCGCTGATTTATTAGTCTCACTGTCAGGAAGTTTCTCCTTAGTTCCAGGTTGCTTCTCTCCTTGATTAGTTTCCATCCGTTGCTTCTTGTCCTGCCTTCAGGCGCTTTGGAGAAATAGGTTGTGCCGCCCCCTCCTCTTCTTCATGGCAGCCCTCCAAGTATTGGAAGACTGCTATCATGTCATCCCTGGTCCTTCTCTTCACTAAGCTAGACATACCTGCTTCCCTGAAATCATTGTATGATTTAGCCTCCAAGTGCCTTACCATCTTTTTGGCTCTTCCCTACCCTCTTTCTAGAGTCCGTGGGTGTGCGCGTGCGGGTGTGCAGCCGTCATAACTTTGAAAGTAGCATTTTGGGTGCTTGGCCTGTGGCTCGCAGGTCAGCTATTTGCAGCATCCTTGGGGCTCACCTGTCCATGCTTTTCACCAGTTTCCAGTCTTTACTTCCAACTTCTGGCATCTGCATCGTGCAGTTAACCCAGTTCTTAAGTGAACCTGTCTTCCCCATTGACTTTGCTTGTCAGACGGTCGCAAAAGGGGATTGTGTGAGCTTGGAATGGTCGTAAGTACGAAGCAGTGGCCATTTTGATCAGATGCTGCAAAGGTCGTAACTGGGAAAAACAGTCATAAGTCGCTTTTTTCTGTGCTGTAACAATCACTAAATGAACTGTCGTAAGTCGAAGGACTACCTGGAGTTGTGTCCCAAATTTCAGGCTCTCTGTTTCTCCCAACGGTTTTTCTCAGTGCTTCCAGAGAAGCCGCCCTGAACCAACGGCCGGCAGCCATAGCAGCAAACGGGAAAAATACCATCCAGGATTTTAACGTTCTCACCCCCAGATGTGCAAAAGAAAAGTCGAGAGGAACTTCCCACAGGGACCGTGTGGGGGGGTTTTTTAGACCACTTTGGTCTCCACTTTGTTGTGGGGGATGTGCCTGGAAGTGAACCCTGGTTCCTTTTGCCTTCCAGATGAAGACAGGGCCCTTTCCTGAGCACTCCAACCAGCTGTGGAACATCAGCGCTGTCCCTTCGTGGTCCAAAGTCAACCAGGGGCTCGTCCGGATGTACAAAGCTGAGGTGAGGAAAGGCAGAGGAGGGGGGGGGACTGCACCTGTCGTAGTTCTGGATCAAACATCTGCCTGGACTTGAGGCTCTACGAAGGTGTTAGGCAGTCCACCAATGTGAGGACCTGGTATTGGTCAGCCTCCCTGGACCTTTCACGGAATGGGATAGTTGGAAATTCTGGCCTCAGTCGCGGTCGTTAAGTCGAGGACTACCTTTGCCTGGTGAGTCCAGTCCATGATGGACGCCGATGTCAAACTTCTGTCCCTCTTCTGTTTCCCCCCCCCTCCCCTTTTCTAGTGCCTGGAGAAGTTCCCCGTCATTCAGCACTTCAAATTCGGCAGCCTGCTCCCCATCCAGCCCGTCGCGCCTTAAGGAGCTCTGTTGGTGATGGGACCGAGGAGGGGGGAGCCCTGCAGAGCGACGGGAGGGGTCCCCTTCCCACTCACCCCAGTACCCGCCGGCCTTGATGCTCCTCCCTTTCGGCAGCTGCCTGGCGGGGCACAACTGTCCAAGAAGACCCTTGCATTGACGCAAAAAGAAAAAGAAAAAAAAGGCAAGAGGTGGACTTGAGTCGGGCCACACAACTGTCCCCCCCCTCCTCTGCACCCCCTTTTTTGTTTGCCCCCGGATGGTTGGTGCTCTTAAGACTGGGAGAGGGGGTGTATATTTTGCTGGGCAAATACACATGCTTTAAATTTAGAGACAAGCTGGCCGTGCTTGCATTCTTCCCGAGGGTCCCTTCCCAATCCTTCCATTTCTTTGCCGTGATCCCCTTGGACGGGGGTCTCCAAACTGGGCAGCTTCAAGACCTGTGGACTTCAACTCCCAGAATCCCCCAGCCAGCTCTATTAAAGTCCACAAGTCTTAAAGTTGTCAGGTCTGGAGACTTCTGTCCTCGGAGGACTGGGATTTGGAGGGAGTTAAAAGAGAGGCCCTGAGGACCCCATTCTGCAAAAGGAGATCGGCTTCCTTTTGGGGGCGCAATGGGTCAGCTGGTAGGTTTTCTGCGACCCAAAGCAAAGATGGAGGGAGCTGAACAGGCTTCTTTGCGGCAGTCAGGAACGGAGTAAAAATTGAAGCACAGTGTTCCTTGACTGGCATGGAAGTTTGCTTTGAATCCAGATGCATCGCTATTGGCTAGCAGCAGCCCACTCTGGCCCTTTCCAGAGCCGTGGGACCACAGCCCCCATCATTCCTGACCTATCAGCATAGTCAGGGGATGGGAGTTGTAGTTGAAGTGTCTGGAGCCCCCGCCCCCAAAGAGTGATAACACTAGTTTCTCAGCCGTGGTGAGCCCTGGTTTCATCTGGAAACTTGAGCTGGGTTGAAACATCCCCCTCAGCAGTTTTGGGGTACTGGGAAAGGGCTGGGCATCTGCAGCCTCATGTCCCAGTCCTGAAACATGAAAGATAGGAAATTGTGGGAATGTCAGAGCCCCACGAAGCTGCTCAGTGGCTTTTTCCCTCGAATTCAGTGCAAAATCTCAGATCTCTTACATGCCAAACCTCCCCCCTTTTGGCCCGGTGGAGCAAAATTGAGGGCAGCACCCTCCAAGGGGCGGGGTTGGAAGCCAACCTGAAGCCCCACAGTGCCCCCAGTTTCAAAAGAGTGTGTACGTGCTACTCTGAGCAACTGGGGATCCAACTTGGCTCCCCCATCCTTCGCAACAGGTCTGTTGAATCCTGTTTTCCAACCTTAGCAACTTTAAGAGGGGTGGACTTCCAATTCCCAGAATTGCTGGCTGGGGAATTCTGGGAGGAAGTCCACCCCTCTTAAAAGTTGCTGAGGTTGAAAGACGCTGCCTGTGGAATTCAGATTTGCAAGCTCCAAAATGTGAGGACCTTTACCAGATCTGTAGATTTTGACTTCCTGTGACTGGTCCTAGGATGGGACCTTAAACTGAAGCCTGCTTGAAATTTCTCCTGCCTTTACAGTCACGCCAAGCGCAGCTCTATAATCCTGGCAACGCAGAAATCCTTTCCTGCCAGGATTCATCTTCTCCTGTCTTCTGTCTGGAGTTTGGGATGCTGCCCCAAACTGCCTCCTTTCCCCCTCCCCCCCCCCAAACCCAGCAATGGTACTTTTTCAGACATTTGCTGAATATTTATCTTAGCTCTCTCTTTCTTAGCCCTCTTCAAATGCAATTCTTCCTGTTAAATCCTCTTTATTTTTTTTCTCTCTTCCTCTGTCCCTATCCTGCATACTCCAGTAACATCTTGTGTTTCTGTCTCCAGATCCAGATAGAATCAATCTTCCATTAGAAACTTTTTTCTTACTGGAGCATAAATCCTTCCCCTTGCTAGTATCGCCATTGCCCAAGCTCTGGCAAGCCACAATTGCCCAGCCAGCATGTGGCATCTCCACTTGGGGAGACCATGTTTGAAGGGTTCAGACGGATGGCAAGTTCAAAGAACAGCAGCAAAAACAACTATCCTCTTGCTAGCCTGCATCAAGAAAAAATAGGTTTAGAATCCCAGGTTCTGCTCGGTGCCTGGTGAAATTGACCACAGACAGGAAGATGAAATTGACTAATTCTTGACATTGACTTAAGGAAGGAGCAGTGGTTCCAGATCTTGAGCAGTCTGCTGTTCCTTGAATTTTGCTTCTTCCAGGAAATGGTTAGGCAGAGGGGGGGGGGAAGGGAAAGCATTTTGTATTGATTTGCAAAAATGTAACCTGCATCTAAATAGGAGAATGATGGTTAGAAGCGAAGCCTCTTTGTGGGCAGAAATTGGACACAACGGGAAACAACTAAAGTGGAATATATCTATGCTGGTTGGAGAATTCTAGTCCACGTTCTCTTAAAACCACCAAGATTTTTTTTTAAGACTTCCCAATTGAAGTGTATGGGGAACACATTTCTTTACCTGCCCCTCCCCTCCCCTCCAAGTGATTTGAAAGAGGGGCTGGGGGGTCTCCATTCCTAGTATAGGCTTGCCTCCACTTCTAATTCAACCGGTTCGGTAGGTTTATTTATTTATTTATTTTGGCTCCTTGCAAAAACTTGCCGACCCTGTTTTTTTCTCCTAAATTGGGGGGGAATTCCAAGAGACGCTTCTGTAGCGCAGGAAAGGTGAAGCCCCGGTTGCTTTGCCAGTTTATTCCATTTTAAAGGAACCCCCTAATTTTTTTTTTTTGTTTTTTTAAATGTTCAGCCTGAGACTAATTTGAAAGAGGCGGTGGCTGCGTGTAACTCCAAAGGCCCATTCCCAGTGAGCAATGGATTCCACCTGCGGCTAGGAGAGAGGGGGGTTTGCAGAGAGGAAGAGGAGGAGGAGGAAGATAACGACAACTGTGGGGTCCTTGGTGCTCTCTCAGCTTAGTAGTTTTCTTGCAGAAGTTTCATTTTACCCAACTAGGTAATACCGTCAGTGCTAGAAGCAAACCCCACTCCTTGATAGCACTGAGGATGTAACCTAGTGGGGTGATGAAACATCTGCAAGAAAAAAAACCAAGTTCAGGATGCACCGAGGACCCCTCATTTCAATCCTGAGCTGCCAATATTCTCCTCTGTCAGGCTGGTCTCCTTTCCTAGCTTTCCCGTATTTTACTCCTGGACAGCCCTCTTGGAACTGCACTTGAAATGGCTGCGCGCAAACCTCCCCCCCCCCCAGAATGCCTTTTGAAACCCTGATCAAAGCAAGTGGCAGCTTCCCCAGGCGAGCTTGCTGATGGGGATGGGATCTTGCAAACCTTGCATGTGTCTGCTCAGCCCTGGGGAGGAGACACCCCCTCTTCCCTCCCCCTCAAAATATCCATCTTTGCCTGTTCCTGCAAACGTGAAACCCCCCCAAGGATGACACCGGCGCCTGGAGAGCTGCACCTTCCATTAAATAGGATTGGCCTCTTTCTCTGTGGTGGTGTAGCTTTTCTTCCTAGCAGGTATCATCCAGGGCCCCCCGCGCGCTCCTTCGGCTGGACGGTCAGGGGTTTTGAACCCTCTCTTAGGTCTCACAGTACAATAGCCCAGCTTAAGGAGTCTCCTTAAGACTTCTGGACTTCAACTCCCAGAATTCCCCAGCCAGCGTTTTCTTAGACACGTCAGCCCACATACTGGCTGGGGAATTCTGGGAATCCATAAGTCTTAAAGTCGCCAAGTTTGGAGAGATTTGGGGCCTAGCTGGTGGAAATTCAGTTGAGTGTCCTTTAGCCTGTCTGTCCGGTCCGTACTTCTGCATACCTGTGCCTAAGTCCAGAACGGTCAATCTGGCTTTCCTGGGCCCATCAGCCTTCCCCTTGACCCTGTTCCCCGGTTCTCTTAGCCTGTTGGCTGGAATTAAACCTGTTGAATTTTGCCTGGAGTTGCCCACGTTTTGTTCAGTGTCCGACCCGTATATTTGTTGAGCTTTTCTCAAGGATTCTCGATTCTTTTTAACCTGCGAGTACGGGCAGTCCTCCACTGAACGGCCAGAACTTCTGTTCAGAGATGCCCTTCCAATTTTGCACTCTTTTTTTTGCCACGGTTGTTAACTGAATCGTGTCGTTAAAGAAATCCAGCTTCCTGCATTGACTTTGCTTGTCACAAACTGGCTTGTGGATGTCAGTCAGGTGACCCTGGGATGCTGCAACTGTGGCAAACACAGGCCGATTTTGACTGTGGGGATGCTGCAATGATTGTAGGTGTGAGGACCGGTCATAAATCTCTTCCAACGGTTGCTCAACGGTTGTAAGTTGAGGACTTCCTGCAGGCTGCTGTTCTCTGGGATTTCCAGATGGCAAACATGGATCTCTCGAACAACAAAAACCTAAGGCCGAGTCAGCAAACTGAATTCCTGATCAAACAGCATTTTGAAAGAGCTCCTTGTGACCATCAAATCTGTTTATCTACTGCTTAGATTACGTCCCTCTCCGTCTCTTAATACCACCACCCCCACCCACCCCGAATGTTTCTAGAGGAATAAAGCTGATCCCAGGTCTTCAGTGTTTTCTTTTCAAGAACTGTGTAATTCTGGGGCACACAGCTTTGTATGGGCTGCAGGTAAAGTAAATTATCATTTAGGCCAGATGCGGGATCAGTGAAATTACATAGTTAATAGAACGGCTTCCTGTGTTTCCTACCACTCACCTGTCCTAGTAATAAGAGTAAAATAATATAATTGAACAATGCGATGGTGATAATAATATGTTTTGGAGAAGATCAGGGTGGCACCCGGTTCCTAAGACGTTTGTTCTTCTCCCATAGGATCTGGGGAACTCTTCTTCCAGAACTGAATGGGACTGGATGTGTTTAAGCTTTGGGGAAAGTCACTCTGGAGAATGTTTTAGTGCAGAGGTCCCCAACCTTTTGGGCACAAGGGACCGGTTACATGGAGAGAGGTTTTTCCATGTGGTCTTGTGTGCTGCCTGCATCCCACAGATGGGGCTTTGCTTGTTTGTGCGGACCGCTTGCTGGCATGCCGCGGCCCAGTACTGATCCACGGACCGGCGGTTGGGAGGAAGGAAGGGCCAGTGGTTCTAGATCTTGAGCAGTCTGCTTTTCCTTGAATTTTGCATCTTCCAGGAAATATTTGGGTCGTGGGAGGGGGAGTCATTTATTTAAAAGCAAAAATGTAACCTGCGTTAAGAGAAGAGCAACAAAGATGATCAGGGGGCTGGAGGCTGAAACATGGGAAGAACGGTTGCAGGAACTGGGTATGGCTAGTCTGAAGAAAAGGACGTGATAGCACCTTCCAATGTCTGAGGGCTTGCCCCAAAGAAGATGGGGCCACTCTGTTCTCCAAAGCACCTGAGAGACGATGGATGGAAACTTAATCAAGGAGAGAACCAACGTAGAACGACAAGAGGAATTTCCTGACAATGAGAAGAATCCATCAAAGGAACGGCTGGCCTTCTGGAGTGGTGGGTGCTCCATCACCAGAGGTTTCCAAGAAGAGCAGGGGGTTGGACTAAAGCAGGGGTAGTCAACCTTGGCTCTTTTATGACTCGTGGACTTCAATTCCCAGAATTCCTGAGCCAGCTTAGTCCATGAGTCATAAAAGAGCCAAGGTTGACTACCCCTGGACTAAAAGACCTCCAAGGTCCCTTCCAGTCCTGTGTTCTGGATCTGGAGCTGTACAGGCAGTCCTCAACTTAGGACCATCTCTTTAGCCACCATATGGATTTTATCTAATTTCCCCATCGTATAATCACAGGAACAACCAAATACCATCCGGAATGATGCAGAGCCTGCAAATTCCTTTCAGAATCAAAGGATCTTGAATCCAAAGTCTTAAGTTGGAGTTTCGGCACTAAAGCGGGACGTGTTTCCTTAAGGGGGGTCTTGAAATCAATGTCAGGCAGACGTTCTCTAGTTTTCCTGCGCCCTGAAATCCTATTTTATACATTTGTGTTTGTGTGGAGTGTGTGTATGAAAAGGATAAGTCCCTTTCCCTTGAAATAAACAACGGAAGAATCCTATTTTTTGTGATTTTGTTTGTCTGGCTCTCCACAATTCCCGAGATCCGGCTTGTATTTTTGAGATAGTCCTCCTCGTTTCACATCGCATGTTTATTTTGGATCCGTCTTTGCTCCTGAGAGCCGCAACTGTACAAAATCCTGACCCTCTGCAGGAGGTTCTGACAGCAATCCATATATAACACAAATGGACACATTCACACGCAGGCAGGCACCTCCTTTGCCTCTCCTCCCTAAATTGATGAGCCTGAGTTTGAGAGTCCTTGGAGTGAAACAGTGTGAAACTGACCAGATCCAGTTGTCAAAGCGCAACTATCAAAGAAAGATGAGCATCCATATGATTTCTTTCCCCCAAGAAATTGTGTTAACCTAGAAAAATTTTGCTAACCACTGCACACACACACCCCGTAACCCTCCCCTTCCAATCCCTCAGCAACTTTAAGATGGTTGGACTTCAGCTCCCAGAATTCCAGAATTCCCCAGTCGGCGTCTGGACTGATATGTCTAATAAAAGGCCTGGCTAGGGAATTCTGGGAATGGAAGTCCAACCCATCTTAATGCTTTCTCTCCCTTTTCCAAGAAACTCAGTAAATTGAATCTGGCATGATAAAAGGGAAAGCTCCAGGTTTAAGATACATCTCTTCCCAGCCCTTGCTTAAGCCAATCAGCTGATCAGACCATCCCCTAAAACTTTGGTTGGCTCTCTGCACACGCCCAGAAGCCTTTCCATCAAGCGAAGCTACAGCAATTGCTTCTTTGCTCTTGTTTCCCTGTCTCGACTCGTCCTCATATTCATCAGCAGACGATAATCACGCTGTCGGTAAATTTTCAGGGTGACAGCAAGAATCCCCTCTCCCCTTTTCTCCCTCTCCCCTAAAAACCCCCAGCCCCAATTTCTTCTTCTCCTCCTCCTCCTCTCTGTTCTGCTGCTCTGCTGAGTTTTTCTCCCTCGGAAAGAAATTGCTGAACTGACAGCCGAGGAGAAAAGATGAAAGGAGCCCAGCTTTAGCAGTTCAAAGGCTGAACCTTCTGCTGGGGTTTGCAACCGATCCATCCTCCCAGCTTCCAAGCCGTGAGGTCAGAAGTCAGGCGAAGGATAATGAGAAAAGGGTTGGCTTCTGAGAAGGTGCAGAGTGAATTTTCTTCCACCAGCACAGTGGTCAGGAGAGAGGGGCATCATCTGGTTAATTTTAATTTTAACAAGGACAAAAGACCCCCTTTGGAGCCGACAATGGCATCCAAGCGAACAGCTGAAGGTTTGCCTTCCATTCAGTAAACAGGAATAGAATAAGAGAACAGAATATAGAATTTAGAATAGAATAGAATAAGAGAACAGAATATAGAATAGAATAGAATAAGAGAACAGAATATAGAATTTAGAATAGAATAGAATGGAGCTGGAAGGGACCTTGGAGGTCTTCTAGTCCAGCCCCCTGCTCAAGCACGAGAACCTATACCATCTCAGACAGTTGAATGTCCAGTCTCTTAAAAATCTCCAGTGATGGAGTGCCCATGATTTCTGGGGGCAAGCTGTTCCGCTGGTTGATTGTCCTCACTGTTAAGAACTTTCTCCTTAATTCCAGGTTGCTTCTCTCTTTGATCAGTTTCCAACCATTGTTTCTCATCCTTCCCTCTGGTGCTTTGGTGAACAACCTGGCTCCCTCAGCCTTGTGGCAGCCCCTCAGATACTGGAATGCTGCTATCATGTCTCCCCTATTTCTTCTTTTCTTTAGACTAGCCAAACCCAAGTCCCGTAGCTGTTCTTCATATGTTTTAGTCTCCAGGCCTTGGATCTTCTCTGAATTTTTCCCCAAACTCTCAACATCTTTTTTGTGATATAGTGACCAAAATTGACTGCAGTATTCTAGGTGTGGTCTTACTAGGGTTTTATAAAGTGGTACTAATACTTTGCGTGATCTTGATTCTATGCCTCTGTTTATACAACCCAGGATTGTATTAGCTTTTTGGGTTGCTGCTGCACACTGCTGGCTCATGGTCAAGTGATCGTCCACTAGGACTCCAAGGTCCCTTTCACAGTTACTGTTTTTAAGCCAGGTCTCGCCCAATCTGTATTTGTGCCTTTGGTTTTTCCTGCCTAAGTGTAAGACTTTGCTTTTCTCCACATTGAAACTCATTTTGTTGGCTAGGGCCTATTGTTCAAGTTTGTCAAGATCTTTTTGGATCCTGAGCTTGTCTTCTGGGGTGTTGGCTACTCCTGTCAGTTTGGTGTCATCTGCAAATTTGATGAGTTTCCCTTCAATTCTCTCATCTAAGTCATTGATGAAGATATTGAAGAGTTTACTGGGCCTAAGACGGAACCTTGTGGTAGCCCACTGTTTACTTCTCTCCATGTGGATGTAGTGCCGTTGAGGACTACTCGTTGAGTACAGTTTGCCAGCCAGTACCAGATCCATCTGGTGGTGATGTTGTCTTCAAGGTACAACAATTCGTTTAGTGACCATTTGAAGTTACAAAGGATCTGAAAAAAGTGACTTGTGACCGTTTTCACACACTTTCGACTGTTGCCATGTGATAAAAAATCAGATGCTTGACAACTGACTCATATTTATGACGGTTGCAGCGTCCCGGGGTCACGTGATCCCCTTTTGCGACCTTCTGACAAGCAAGGTCAATAGGGGAGCCACTTAACCGTGTCACTAACTTTAATAACTGCAGTGATTCGCTTAGAAATTGTGGCAAGAAAGGTCATAAAATGGGGCAAAACTCATTTGGTTATTAAATGGACAGGAGACCACCAGGTTATGAAGTTTTTAAAAAAAAATCTTACAATAGTGGGAAGTCATTTTTGAGCTTCAACAAGGAAACTAGCTGGATTTGTTGATGATGTCACCACAATTGAACTTAACAACATTTTTATTCTAACCTGGGCTGATCTCCAAACAATTAAGCAGGTTTCAAACTGCTTTGGGCCTGAATGAGATGCCACCAGGCGATCTCGGTGCCACAGACCAAAGGGTGAAGTTGACAAACTCTTTCTACCCCTTTCTTAGCGTTGCCAAGAATATGTTGAACGTGTCCATTCTTGAAAGAGACTTGACTTAAATTTGAAGGTAGTTCTAATTAACTTGCTTTTTAAAAAGCCTCTTTTGCTATTTGAGTTTTCATGTCATTATCTGCCTTGAGCATTTGGCGGTAAGATCATAACTGCATGGAATTAAATATGAATTAATCTTAACTGAAAGCAAGGATACAGTTAATCAACCATTAATAAATTAATTAAGTCAGTACGAACCTTAAGCATTGGGGCCACAAATATTTTTTTATCCCACGTAGGTTGATTGGGACGTTGGTCTGATTTTCATTTGCCTGCAAACTGCCCCATTTCCCCCCCTTTTAAATATAGGCAACTCTTGTGCACCTGAGTGGGAAAAAATCTGGTTTTCTGGGCGCGTTAAGGGACACTCTTCATTTTGCCCAACCCACAAGCCGGTTGCTAAATTAACCTGTTTTTTTAGGTTCGCCCCGTCCATTGGCCTGGTTCCCACAACATACTTAACCGGGTTCATAGAGAGGTTAACTGTCTTGTGGGAATACCAAGAAGGGTCCAGCAGAGCCAATCTGCTAATTATCAGGGGTTTAAATTTAGCCCAGAACAAACTCTGGCTTCAGCTAATTCCATTTTCTCCTCTCTCTGCCTTCCACAACACGCAAACGGGGTCAGGGCTGTTTTCAACACAACGGTTTTGCTTTATTTACAAGCCTTTTTTTTGTTGTTGTTGCATGCTCTCTTTCAAAGCGGTTGGGCCCTTTTTGGGGAGGAAAAGCAACAGAGAATTTGGTTTTGCCCTGTGGGTCCTCCAGGAAAAGGAGATAGATAGAAAGAGCGGCTGAAATGAGGCTGAAAGGGGGAAGGAAGGAAGGAAGGAAGGAAGGAAAATGAGAAAGAAGGAAGCCCACTGGATGACTTTGGGCCAATCACTAGATGACAGTGAGTTCTAGTCTTGTCTTAGGCGTGAAAGCCAGCTGTGACTTTGGGCCAGTCAGCCCAAACCCGCCTCCCAGGGTTGTGGGGAAAAAAGGAAAGTGTGTTGGATGTTTGCCACCTTGAGATATTTGTAAAAATAACGAAGGCAGGATACAGATAAACGCAGATGGTGGTTGCTAAATCCTGATGCATGTAGTGCACCGCATGGACTCGGCTGGAGTTTGTTCATTAAAACCATGGCTTAGCATCCTGTAGCAATTAGCTTGAGTTATCCAAGTTCTAGAACAGCCTTTTCGTTTTAATCTTTTTATGCAGCCCATTTAGATGTGTGTATATGTGTTTGTGTGTGCTTATGTGTGAATGTCTGTGCAAAGAGGCAATAAACTGTGAGAGAAGAGTCATCCACTTTCCCACCCACCCCCAGTAATGATATAAATCCCTCTCAAATGAGCTGAATTTGGACTCAACTCAAATCCAAGATTCCAACTCTGAAATGTATTTTTTAATCTGCTACTACAACATAATGCTGCAACGCCCACATTGACCACTAGGGAGAGCTCTGGCAATTGCCTTTTCAGCTGGACTTTACCGCTGGGGAATTTAAACTGGGGAAAAACGAATTAAAATTATATACATTCTTTTAAGAAAAAGTTAAAAAATGGAAGGGAACTCCTTTTTGTTTAAATATTAACTTCTGATTTCAATACACTCTGTTCTCCCGTATTTCAATTCAGATCTAAAATGGGCTTTTTCAAAATTTAAACCACGATGAGCTAACATGATATATAATAAAACGATTTTCCTACTTAAGAAAAAATAAATGAAAAAAATGATAGTAGCAAGTGCATAAATTCATCAAAAGCCATCAGTGACCCTTAGAAACAAAAATGGTCATCTATTTGAGGTCAGAAAGTAAATATCCTTTCCAGTTAAAAATTATAAGGGGTGTCAAAAGGTTTTCATATATTATGCCCATTTTGTCTGGGATTGGGAATGTTTCTAGCTATGTTTTAGTAACAGCTCCTATAAAAAAATGTGTTTGTGTAGGCACACATGTGCACAGTCACGCACACCCATTAATTTTGAGGCCAGCCTCTAGTTGGTCAGAAAAATCTTTTTATTACCTTCATTCATTTGGTTTAAAGAAAGGGGTGTGTGGAAAACACCACCAAGTGGCGTAAAGTAGAGATAACAAACTCCACTCTAGATAAAGAAAAGAGGGAAAAACAAACTTTAGGAATGCAGCCACATAACCATGTTTCATAGATCCACAAGAGAAAAAAACTTTTAAGCCCTTTCTCAAAGGCACTCCTTCTGTTAAAAAAATTAAAAAAAGAAACCCAAATTGAAATAAACTCTCCGAATCCATCAAAGCTTCCCTAAGCATAAATAATTCAACTTTTTACAACTCCAAGTTTGCTCCAAAAACTAATGAAAAAAGTTTTTTTAAAAGAAGATAGCAGATGCTCTTTTCTTCCAATCTGGTTGTCTTAAGAAAATAGATCATTCTCTTTCCTTCTGTTCATTCATTTGAATAAGGCTTGACATCACCACAGCCTCCCCAAAACCTTTTAAAATGTGAAAGATAACTTGCAAGTTTTAAATGCTTTCCAGACAAGGGCATTTTCAGTCAACTTTAGGTTAGGCTCAACTTAAAAGGCTGGGCTGGCAGCAAATCCCCTTAGCCAAGGGTGACTCATGCACTTACTCAGGAGTAACAGCAACTCAAGAGTTGCAATGCCTCCCCCTCCCCCAGCTCTAAGCTCCTTTTTGTAAGGACAACACAGCCACATGCTTCCCCCTTTTATAATTGGCCTTTTTATTAAGATTATAAATTTAAACAAATCTGAACAGTTTTACCCGGTGATATACAATTCAGTATGCACACACACACGCACGCACACGCACACAAAAATATACAGAGATACAAAGGGAGGGTGGGAAAAAAAAATAATGGTTTTGGCAATGAGTCCTTTAATACACAGTGCTGAATGTGAAGTGGATGGCAGATTGAAAAAAAACTACCTTTTTACAACAAAAGGCTATTTTCCTCCCTTCCCTTGCAAAATAATAATTAAAACAAAGAAGACAAATTTAATTCCCACCCCCTTCTCTTCCAAGAAATAAAAAAGGGTTACAGAAAACACAGATTTTTTTATTATTATTTTTCCTGCACACAGGACTGAACAATGCTGGCTGGTTGAGGAGTGTTTTTTTTAAAAAAAATTGGAGGAGTCGTTCAACACTTTAAAGACACAAAAATAGTGAACTCGGGAGCTCTTAAGAGCTGTTTGCCTCTCTTTCTTGCACACCTCCCTTGGGAGGGAGGAAGCAGACAGCTGTGCAGGATGGGAGCTGTTACCTCCCCCAAAACCCATCTGCAAATGGAATACTTAAGAGTGTGTACTGCATGTTTGTGTACATGCAAGGGAAAAATAGTAACCATTTCCAAGTGGTCAGTTGATACAAAAATCACCCTCTGAAGAAACATTTCTTTCTGCAGCTTAAAACGTTGGGGATTTTTTTTTAAACAGGGGAAGAGGGGAGGTCCATGCCCACTAAAGGCGAGCCTCTTCCCCCCCCCAAAAAAACCCCTAAGCAGCTGCAGAGAAGTGGAAAAAATGCATACAGTCCATTGGAGTTGGGGGCAGTGACTCTAGAGCGAAATCCATTCAAAGCCCAGATTTTCAAGGGGCTTTCAAAATAAATCCTAACTCTGAAGCTTTGAAAAATATTTCTCACCCCAGCCTTACAGCCAGGGGAGGGAAAATCTCCCTCTTTCCAGGCAGGGACCTCCCCTCAATTTTCCAGTTTTTTTTCCCCACCGCCCCCCTCCATGTAGGCAGAACCAACTCTTCCTCCACCGAGACCCCCCAAATTTCGCCTTTTCCCCCCCATGCAGCATTCGCGCTCGCTCACGGTCCCACCTTTCCCCCTTTTTAAAAAAAATCAAAAACCCCTCCTCTTAAAAAACACACACACAAAAAGCAAGGAAATCAAAGAAGGCTTGGAACCCAGAAAAAAAACGGGGGGAAAACCCACCCCTCCAACTCCAAAGCGCCGGGAAATCAAGAAACAAAGGAAAAGTTATTCGCCCGTCTTCCGCGTTCCTCGCTGCCCGAATCGTCTCGCCTCTGCTCGGCCGGCCGTCCGCGGCAAAAACGGAGCTCCGGTGGCCCCGGGGAAAGTCCGCGGTCCAATTTCAGAACACATTCGCTCGGTTCGACGCCCCCCCTGGCCCAAACCTTCCCCCCCTGCCCTCCCCGCTCCAGCCCAGAGCCCCGCCGGTCCAGTCTTTGTTTCGGGGTCTCCCACCCGCCCTCGGTCCGTCCCCCGCGTCCCCAAAGGGGCCGAGCGGCGCCCCCGGCCGCCCTCAAAAGGCCACGATGGCCCGCGTCCAAGCCCCCAAGCTGGCCAGCGCCTGTTTGCCGCACAGCTGTCCGCTGGAGAGCTGCTCCGAGTCCGACGGCGGCGCCGGCTGGGGCGGCCGGCTCACCAGCCCGCTGAAGCTGGAGCCGAAGATGGAGATCAGGCTGGAGATGTTGGAAGCGTCCGGCGAGGAGGAGGAGGAAGGATGGGAGCAGGAGGAGGAGGAAGAGGAGGAGGAGGAGGAGGAAGGCGAGGGCGCCGGTCCAGCGCTGGGGAAGCCTTCGAAGCGGGCGCGCTTGGCACAGGAGGCGAAGGGCGAAGGCGCACCGGGCGGCGGAGGCGGCAGAAGCGGCGGATCCCCAGCGCCGCCCGCCGGCTCGTACTTGCGCTTGGCGCCCGGGCTGGGCGGAGGCGGCGGCGGTGGGCAGCAGCAGGCGGCGGCGGCTGCGGAGGCCACGACGGCGGGGACGAGGCCGCCTGGCGGGCAGGGCGCGCAGCAGCAGTCCTGGTGCAGGTAGCCGTTCTCCACCGTGGTCACCACGTGCGTGTCCAGGTCCAGCACGGTGGTGCGGCTCGAGCAGTGCGCCCCGGGCCCCGACGGCGGAAGCCCCGAGGGCGCGCACGAGCCGCCGAAGTCAGTCCCGAC
>NW_015388984.1:56847-76520 GCF_001527695.2 Protobothrops mucrosquamatus
CGGGCGGGAGGCGGGCGCCGGGCCAAGGCGGCCGGGCAGGGGCCGAGGGAGGCGGGCGGGGGCCGGGGCGCTCCTCGGGGGCCGCGCCGCTCTCTGGCGGGCGGAGGCGGCCGGCGCTGCCTGGCACAGGTGAGCCTCGCTGGGCTGGCTCGCCACGTGCGGGGCCGGGGAGGGGGCGTGGCGGGCGAGGGGGCGGTCTTTCGCGAGTCCCCGCCTCCCCTGCTGCAGGTGCGGGGTCGTGGGGGCTGCCGCCGCCCCAAATCAGCCCTCCATTTGAATGTCTTTGCCTCCCCAATCGCGTGTCTGGGCATCCCCAAATGCCCGGTGCGGAAATCACGATGGCGCGCCGGCCCAGATGCCCATCATCCGGCCTTGGGGGTGTTCCAGTTCATTCCAGTCTCCGGGAGTTCCGTAGGATTTCCTGCTTCTTGGCTGCGCCTCTTTCCCCGCAGGAAATCGCCTTGCGTTTGCGTTAGCAGCGACGGCCTTTTGACGGACTAGTTGGGCTTCGTTTTAAAAAGATCCTTGGAGCGCGTTTTCCTTTCCCGATGCTCTAGTCCAGTCTAGTGGGACCACCAAAATCTCAGTTTTTATTTCACCAGACCGTTTTTTCTCGCCATCTGGATAGACTGATGCTCCTTTCCACATTTTTTTCTTCTTTATATGCAATCTTATGTACTAGCACAAATATATGTATATAAAGTTTTCTATATAAGTTAAGAGTCGTAAGGCACTTTTTGAAGCTTTTCAAATTAGCTTCCGTTTCCTATTTTTGAAACAGGACTAAAAACAACAAAAACGGCATCTGTCTATCCCAGGTTCTTGGGAAGGATTCAGTAGGTGGATTAAAATGCCAAATCCAGTATAAACATCTGGCTGTGTGACCAACCAAAATAATAACAACTGATGGGATCACAAAATAAGCAAAGTAATAGCATATGAAGAAGGTTAGGGGCTTGGGACTTTAGGATTCAAACAGGTAAGCATCTGCCATATAACACCCGGGTCTTCACAATTGTTGATAAAAAGAGGGGGGGGAAAGTCTGGAGAATGGATGTGGCAGTCAGTACCTGGAGGCAGTAGAAGAGAAGGGAAAGAACTGGAGAAGATGACCAAATACAAAGGCCTGCAAATAGAAACAGAATGACAGTCGCAAAAGAAAACAAAGATAGGATCAATAATGATAAGCACCCTTGGTGCAGCCCCAAAACATCTGGATCACCGCTTGAGCACCATCAGCATTGACAAAATCTGCATCAGTCAGTTGCAAAAGGAAGCTTGATTTAGAACAGCTTTCACCCTGCAATGATATTTCCAACACCATCAAACAGCCACATCTGCCTATCCCAGGTCCTTGGGAAGGGCTCCATGGGTGGACAAAAATCCCAAATCCTGTGTCAACATCTGGCTGACTGCGTAACCAACCAAATATTTCCCTTTTAACTAATTTTTAAACTTGTAGTGTTATTTTTGTATTTTTATCTGATTGTTAGCCGCCCTGAGTCCGCAAGGAGAAGGGCGGGATATAAATTTAAATAAATAAATAAAATAAATAAAATAAATATAATTTATTAAATTGTATACCGCTGGACTATCAATGATTCCAGGTCATTTGTTAAACAGACCTGGGAATCTTTATTTAAAAAAACAACAAAAAAACGGATCCTATGGATAATGCAGAGAGAACTGAGGCTAAGTTGTTAACCCCAGCAATTAATTGCAAGCCCCCGTGGAACTAATTTGCCCTTGTTTTATGTCAAACTGTGATTTTTCTTTTGCAGCATAAGGCAAAACAGCTATAGAAGGAAGGGGGTTTTTTTTGGGGGGGGGAGGAAATTCTATATTTCCTTTAGGATCCAGCCAAGAGGCAGCACTTAGCTTAGCCTGGCTGATCTTGAAAAACGAAGCAGGATTTAGGAGAGTTTTGATGGGAGTTAGACGGAACTTCAGAGGTCATCTAGTCCAACCTTCCAGACATCTCAAGACATACAAAGAGACTGCGAAATAAAAAAGGCTTTGAGGAAGGAAAAAAAAAAGTCTACCAGTTTTGAGCTGTCACTGCTGGAACAGGCTAGTCTTGTCCTTGAAATCCCTAGAAAGTTGAGCTTGACTCAAAAAGGGGATTTTGTTTTCTGCTATATAATTAATAAGCATTTAATTGGATTTGGGAAGACGCTTTCAACTCGGCTGGGTCGGGACTGAGCAATCTGGGGTTCCCTGCACTGTGGGAAAACAAATAACCTGCTAGTACGTTGGATGATATCACCAATCTGAGAAATGAATTCACAGGGACTTCGGCTTGCTAAAGACGCATTAGAATTACAAGTAGCCCTTGAGCTGCGACTGTAAGGGAGCCTGCCCACTGCAGTTGTAACTTGTGATGGTTGTAAAGCAGGTCAGTCGCACAACCAACCTTTTTTTGTGGCCGTCGTTAAGCAAATCAATGGTCACTAAGGGAATCGAAGGTTTACTGTGGGTATGGCTTTGCTGAAAACTGCTGTGAAAAGTGCACTCACTTGACTGGGATGCTGCCCGATTGCAGAGCTCCTGAAGGGTGTGTTTGTGACTTCGCCAATGCTTCCCTATCTGAAAAGCCTGCCAGTGACTTGATTTTGACTCCCAGAATTCCCCAGCCAGCCTGCTTTGAGAGGTCTGGACTTCAGCTCCCAGAATTCCCCAGCCAGCCTGCTTTAAGAGGTCTGGAATGCTAGCTGGGGAATCCTGGCAGTTGAAGCCCACCCATCTTAACGTTCCCAAGATTGAAGACTCGGAAGGCTGGGTAAACCAGACAGGCTGCAAAGAGCATAGAGGTAGTCCTCAACTTACAACAGTTCATTTAGTGACTATTCAAAGTTACAACGGCACTGAAAAAAGTGAGTTATGGCCGTTTTTCACACTTACGGCCATTGCAGCCTCCCCCGTGGTCACGTGATCACAATTCGAACACTTGGCAACTGACTCATACCTATGACAGTCGCACTGTCCGGAGGGGGTCACGCGATCCCCTTCTGTGACCATCTGACAATCAAAGTCCACGGGGAGAGACAGGTTCCCTTAACAACCATGGAAACGTCAGGCTCAACTGTAAGTCGAGAACTACCTCTATTGCAAAGATCCGTACCTTTAAAACAAAAACAAAAATTCCCCACTAAAAAAAAAAACAGCAGCAAAACCCTGCCCAGCATTGAAATCTATTTGATTGGAATGAAACCTGCAAACAAATCTCCTCTCCTCAAAGCACGTGACGTGCGAAGACAGAAAGCAGGAGAATAAAAACCTGTAGGAGAATTTTTCCGCACGAAATCACCCTCCGCACGCTGCCCAGGAAGAGCCACGAAGTTGCAAAGAAACAAGTCGGGAGAATTAAATTTGTCTGAACGTGCATCCCAGCCCAAACCTGTTCGGTTATAATCTTGCCGGTCGGTTACCAGGTTGCACGAAAGGAACTGGCGGAAACAGCCCGGAGGACATCTGTCTCCCCATTGCGCAAAAGCCAGCCTTCTCCCAAGCGAGCAAAAACAACCCACAGCAGGAGGAACAACAAGACGGGGTTGGAAGGAAGGAAGGAAGGAAGGAAGGAAGGAAGGCGGAGGAAGAGAAGGGAGGAACAGCAGCTGCAGTGTCTCTCCTCTTTTGCCAAAGAGAAGGGTCCACTTTTCCTCTGGCTGTAACGCTAACATTGCACGGATGGAGGTTGATTTCACGTTTATGTTCTGGTTTGCTGCGCAGTCAGCCAGATGTTCCCACTGGATTTGGCCTTTTTGTCCTTCCCAAAGGCCTGACATAGGCAGAAGCTGAACGTTTGTGGGGGTTAGAAGGTCTCGCAGCAGGATGTCAGCTGTTCCATCTTTTGCAATTGACAGGTGCTGAAGTTGTCAATGCCGACAGGGTTGAAGTGGTGCTCCAGTTGTTTTTGGGGTTGCACCCGAGGTGCCTATTACTTATCGTTATTATTTGTTAAATTTATTTGCTCGTTCTCTCACCTTGGGGCTTACAAGAATAAAAAAGGAGAAATGAAAAGAAGTGTAAACATAGCAATAGTAAAAGACAGGGAGTCCTTGACTTACCTTGACTCACGGTCACGTTTAGTGACCGTTCGAAGTTGCAACAGCACAAAAAGGGACATGACCGTTTTTCAGATTTACGACCGTTGCTGCGTTCCCCCCTGGTCACGTGACCAAAATTTGGACGCTTGGCGACTGACTCGTATTTATGACGGTCGCAGTGTCCCGCGGTCACGTGACCCCTTTTGTGACCCTCTGACAAGCAAAGTCAAGGGGGAAGAAGCCAGATTCACTTAACAACCGTGTTGCTAACTTAACAACTGCAGTGATTCACTTAACAACTGTGGCAAGAAAGGTTGTAAAATGAGGCGAAACCCACTGAACAATGGTCTCCCTTAGCAACAGACCTCTGAGGGTCCATTGTGGTCATTAAGCCGAGGACTACCTGTGGATCAAAGGGTTTAACCGATAGCGATTAGGCCAATTTCTCAACCTTGGCCACTTTAAGACATGTGGACGTCAACTCCCAGAATTCCCCAGCCGGCATGTTGGGAGAATTCTGGGAGTTGAAGTCCACGTATCTTAAAATAGCTGAAGGTGAGAAACAGCAGTTTAGGTCTTCTCAAGATGTGACGCGCAGGTGGGATTATATTTAGCCTTCTGCATTTCTGATTTTGTTTGGATTTGGGTGAATTAAGCTCTCACACCACCTTAATTGATGCTGCCTCCCAGCATGCATTGCAGCTTCCTCCCTTCCCAAAAGGAGGGGGGATACTCTGAAAAATTAAACCATTCACCGTCTTCCCACTCGACCATCCTCACAGCCTGGTTATCGGAGTGGATATTAATACAAATACATGGTTGAAACTAATGTCATTCTTTGCTCATTCAAGGCCAGGCTAAACCCACTTAAACATGCTTAAATTAGTGGACTCGTGGCAATACATTCTAATAAGGGATTTTTATTTTTTTATTTTTTTAAAGGCCCCCTCCCTCCCGGTCTGTTCAAACTACTTCACCAAGGAGATTTAAATTCTGGGTTTAAATCAACTGAGACCATTGCAGAGACATCAGAATGGCTTGCTGGCATAGGGTCAAATTTGGTGAATATTTTCTTAGCAGCACAGAGGTTGGAAAAGAAGAAGAAAAAAAATACAGGGACAGAGGGAAGGAAGGAAGGAAGGAATGGAGGAAGGAAGGAGGGGAGGGAGGGAGGGAGAGAGGGAGGGAGACCTTAGGTATTTATTATGCAGAAGAGAATTGGGAATTGAACTATTCTGACACTCCACAGAAGCAAAATACTAACGGATCAAACAGCATTGGGTACCTTTTTGATAGTTGCATTCACATATACTTTTCTGTTAGCGTCCAAATCAACCCCCTTTTTTCTCATTTTGCACAGGGCAAATTTTCTTGCCTGCTGGGGAATTCTGGAAGTTACAACATAGAATGTCACAGTTAGAAGAGACATTAGGGGTCTTCTAGTCCAACCGTGTGCTCAAGCAGGAGACCCTGCACAATACTGGACAATTGGCTGTCCAGCCTCTTCTTAGAGAAAAACTCAAGTGATGGAGCACCCACAACCTTCTTGGAGGCCAGTCGTTCCACTGATTAATTGTTCTCACTGTCAGGAAGTTTCTCCTTAATTCCAGGTTGCTTCTCTCCTTGGTTAGTTTCCATCTTCTTGTCCTGCCTTCAGGGGCTTTGGAGAATAGGTTGACCCCCCCCTTCTTCTTTGTGGCTGCCCCATAGATATTGGAAGTCTGCTATCCGGTCTCCCCCAGTCCTTCTTTTCTCTAGACTAGACCTACCCAATTCCTGCAACCGTTCTTTGTATGTTTTAGCCTCCGGACCCCCAAATCCTCTTTGTTGCTCTTCTCTGCGCTCAACATTTGATATCGTGGTGACCAAAGCTGGATGCAGCATCCCAAGTGTGGTCTCACCAGGGCATCATAGAGGGGCATCAACACTTCACCTATCCCTCCGTTAATGCAGCCTAGGATTGTGTTGGCTTTTTGGCGGCTGCAACACACTGAAGTAAACCCATCTTAAAACTGCCATCCTGGAGGAAGCCCATCCTCCAGGCTTAATCCGAAGGAAGCTGGGCCATCCAACCCTTAGGGGCTTCTGCCTCCCCAGTGCAAAAAGATCAACTGGATCCTGCCACTTCCTTTCAAAGTCATCCAGCCACCGGTCCCCCGCGGCCGCTTTGGCGGCTCCCAAGCCCCGCGTGGCTTCCGAGGCTCCCGGAGCAGCGACCGGCGAAGTTGCAGCGACCGTCGCTCGCGGGAGACCGAGGTGGGTGGGTGGGTGGGTGCTTTTGCTCTCCGTTAAGGAGGGAGAAGCCCGCGAAGGAGGTGGAGGGGGGCTGAGGGGGATCGCGGGGTGCCAGTTATTGGGGACCCCCCCCCACGCTCCCCTTGCTGGCTGCGAGGGTTTTTTCCTAACTAGGAAAACAGGTGAAGCTACCGAATTGGGGGGGGGCGCGCCTGGGACGGGCCCCTTGGGTTCCCCCCACGAAGAAATGAGCCAATTCCAAAGTATCTCCCTGATGTCCCAGAGCCCAGCTCGCCCCCCCCAGCACTACAATTCCCAGAGGAGACCCCCCCTTCGCTTCCTAGACCAGCTGGGGAGCAAGGCATTCTGGGCAACGTAGTTCTCGAGCCCCCCCATCCCCAATCAGGCGTCCCGCCCCATCCTGAAATCCCTGGGGAGGGGGGGTGCAAAGAGGAAGGGGGCGGAGTCGGGGGGGGAGTTGGGAACGGGGGGCGGGACGTTAAAGGCGCTGGCAGAAGCAGCGGGGAGGGGGGGGTCCCCGGGGCGCTCTCAAAGGGGGAAGGCGATTTGCGGGGGGGGGGGCTGCAAACGCTGGGAGCCCCTCCCCGGCTGGACCCAGAGGGAGCCCTGGGCGTCCGCCTCGTTTGGCTATTCCTCCCGGCTCTTTCTTGGGCTTTTCCAACACGGCTAACTCACAGCTCCCCTCGTCCCCAGCCAGGGTGGCCTCTGCTGGCTGGGGATGATGGGACTCACGGTTGGACCCTGCACGGTTGGCGGGGGAAGGCCCGAAGGCGGCGTGCACCGGCGATTCCCTATGGAGGAGACTCTGCCCGGGAGGGAGGGAGGGACGAGCGGCCCCCTAAAAACCTTTGGGGGCTACCCTGAAATCGACCGAATGACTGGGTTGAAATGGGCTGGGGAAGACACGGATTCTCCCGCATCTTGTGAGAATTCAGTCTTTAGGCTTTATTTCTAAAGCGGGAATTGCCCTTTCTGTGCATAGGACGGCCACTTTCCTGGCTTGGGGGGGGCGTCACTGCCCAAGCTCCCCTCCCTCAAAGAGCTGGGTTTATGCAAGGGGGCTTAGCCACTAAAGCTTCTAACCAGGGTTTACATGCTGCCTGAACACAACCAGTCCATTCCATTGTCCCTGACCCAGTTGTGCGGTTCTGTTCAAAGGCCCTGATATGCCCGTCTCCTTCCCCCCACCTTCTTCGACGCCATAGCTGCTACTTCATGCGGGGCTGGCGCTATAGGGGGAAGCCAGACCCCTGACTGCGCCCACGCGACTATTCCGTCATTGCTCCTTCTCAAGATCTCCTGGTGGCCTCCCACCCAATAGAAAGCAGTGCAAAGCAACTACCCTTTGAAGTTACTTTGCAAATAGTATGTTCCACAAGACATTTTAAGTACTACTGCAGTGTAGCAGTGGAGCTAAGGGTGTCTGCTCTGGGTCAGCGGTGCGCAGGTGGAGAAGGATTGCTCCTGAAACCACACCGGTGCGATGACGGGGTGGTAGCCACCCCCTGGGTTGCTTCAAAAATGGGGTGGGCCAATTTATGGATCCTCTGGAGATGAAGGGCTCGTAGGTTTGTGGGCAATGGGCCTGCCTGTGAAGGTTATCTCTTGGGGAACTAATGGGCTCCCTCCTCCTCCTCCTCCTCCTCCTCCTCCTCCTCAATTCAGTAATTCTTAGAATCCAGATACTCCGAAAGGACATCTTTGTATCAGAAGATATAGTTCTCTTAAGTGGAAAAAGAATCGTTAAATCTGTGATGGTCCTAAAGGGAGAGCTTGAACGGAATAAAAGGATTTACGGGTGAACCAGGGTCCACAAACTCCTGTAAAACAAAATAATCAGACAATGGCAGAATACAAAATAGCAGAATTGAAAGGGACCCTAGAGGTCCAGTGGTCCACCCCCATCCTCAGCAGGATATCTTACATCGTTCTAGGCAAATGGCTGTCTGGTCTCTTCTTAAAAGCCCCCTTTCCAAACATTTTCGACCACCCTACATCGCTTCTCACAGTCAGGCTAGGTTTAGATTTAATGGAATTGTTTTAAACTTCCATGGTTTTATCACTTGAGGCGGTGGGCCTTTCTGTTTCATCAGTTTTTATAAAGAATATATAGCTGGTCCTCGACTTGGTTTAGGGACCTTTTGATGTTGCAAGGGCACAAAGAAAGGGGCTCAAAATTGCTTTTCACACTTTATGACCGTTGCAGTGGTCACGTGATCAAAATTCAGACCCTTGGCCAGCTGGCTCGCATTTATGACGGTCGCAAGTGTCCCAGGGTCACGTGATCCCCTTTTGCGACCTTCTGATCGGCAAATTCAATGAGGAAGCCGGATTCACTTAACAACCGGGTTACTAACTGAACAGCTGAAGCGATTCACTTAACAACTGCCTTGCTTAGCGACATAAATCCTGGGTTCAATTGTGGTCGTAAGTCGAGGACTCCCTGTGCTGCTTTTAGCCCAACCCTTTGGGGAAGCAAACGGGAAGAAAACACCCAAACTGAATAATGATGGTGACCACAGGGATTTTGGGTGGACTGATCATCCTTTTTAAAGCACCTCACAATTACTGTTGGTGGCTACAATTGGAGAAAACCCGTTTTTGAAGCCTAAAATGCTGCGCTAATTAAGTATTTATATTAAGGACTCTCATGAACCAGAAAGGTCCTATTAATATTAGAAATATCTGGTGATCAAAGTCGGGAACGATTATAGATCAAAAAACACCGATGAATTATTTACGTTCACCCCATTTGGACCCCATCAACCCACTCTGATATAATTATAAATATTTGATAAATAATTATGCCCTTCCCCTTGGAAGCAAGTGGTATTCCTCCACTTATTTCCCCCCCCCCCGGTGATTTATATCAAAGGTCTGATTGTTTCCATTTGTAAATGATCTTCTGAAACCCAGACAAACCCCCTGCCCCACTTAATCATGGGGAATTTGCCTTGTTGGCATTGAGGGACCTTTGGAATTAACGATGCACGCCTCAAAACCGTCCCCTAAACGGGGAGGGGAAAAAATGACAAAGAAATTCAAAATATTGTGACAATCGTCTTTAAGCTGCCTTGTAACTGATGGGTGAATGTTACCACTGGAGGTCACTTTTTCAATAATATCGTGCAATCCAACTTTTTATGTGAATGAGTATCTTTCATGCAGCCATCTACAGGGCAGAGAGAGAGAGAGAGAAAAGGAGCCGAAAGAGGGAGAATGCAAGCGAAAAAGGATGACTTGCGGGCTAAAAGCTACGGCTTGAAAAAGAAATTGGCTGATGAGCTGAAAGTTATTTCAAGGCGGCTTCTTTAATCTGTCGACATACATGGTGTCTTAAAAAGCTCCCTCGGCTGAATCAGATTCAGCCCCGTTGCAAATCTGGACTCCGTTGGGCTGGGAATTTTGGCAGAGGTCTTAAGCTGCCAAAGTTTTTAGGAAGAGATTGGACAGCCATTCGCCCAGAATGGTGTAAGATTTCCTGCTCGAGCAGAGGGTTGGACTAGAAGATCTCCGAGGTCCCTTCCAACTCTGTTATTCTGTTCTGTTCTAATTTTATTGTAAAGTTATAGTAATTACATATATTTATGACTATTGTAGCTTCTCAGGATCACCTTCTGTGCCGGCTTCCGACAAACAAACTCATTGGGCAAAGCCATTTTTGCTTAATGACCAACAGGATTCATTTAATAAGTGAAGGATTACCTGTATAGAGTATTTACTTCTAGAATCATTATTTAACTTCAAATCTCGGTTCATCCTCTGCTCATATTTCCCTCACGCCTCTTCTTCTTGTGCCTATATCCAACATCCTTTTAGACATTTTCAATAACATCCCCTACAATGAGATCTAGAAACTTGGTGCATTTTGAATTGATTTTAAAAATCAGCCAGCCTCAGATTTTGGAATTTTCCCCATCGCTTCATAAGACCATTATTTTTACATAAAGCTGATAACATATTTTTTACATAAAGCTGCATAAAGCTGATCACAAAATTAAAAATAACGCCCCATGCAAAATAGCCCATTAAGAAATTGTCTGTTTGCAATATGTAGGAAATTACAGATATTGCCACAAACAATGACAGTTAAATTAATACGATAAGACAGAGGGATATATAATTATCCCAGCCAACATTATAATGCATTAGAGTTGCCAAAGCGAATAAAAATGATTTGACTGCTTGCCCAAAATAGTAGAAAAATGTAGCGTTCCCATTAGTCCTTTAACCTGGCCTGGTCAAGAACTAACAGATGTGTTCGGACAGCTAGCTAAGCTTGATTCATCTTAACCTTGGTTTGTTTTCCTGTGGCTTAGTCTGTTGATTTAATGCAGCCTGTTCTGGCTCAGTTTAGGAGCAGCCATGGAAGGCAGGTCGGAGGTCAAAAAAGTCAAAATGGCAGTTGTGAGCACCATCTTCACGTTCCTCACCTTCCCTTGGGGAGATTCCTGGTTGAATGTAATTCAATAACCAGTTTAAAGGACACCGTTGGACAATGGTGCCTTCATTTGCTTTATTTGATGGGAGATGGGCTGGAGCAGGGATAGCAGGGCAAAACAATCATCTCTTTTTTGTAAAATGGTTTAGCAGTTAAGGTAAGGTACCAGGCCAAAAAAGTCCTAGTTCGTTTTAGGCATGAAAGCTGACAGGGTGACTTTGGGCCAATCGCCAGGAGACGGCGAGTTCTAGTCCTGCGTTAAACACAAAAGCCACCTGAATGACTCAACTCAACTCAATATAATTTGGCTAATATCACCAGCCAAATATCACCATATATATATTTGCTGTTGTATGTGAAACAATTTAAAGCTGTTTTTTTTTAGCGGAAGCCTTCCTATAAAGACAGTCGTTTATTAGGGGGGGAAAAAACCAGCAGAAAAACAGTAAAATCTGTCTAAGGACATTAAAAGCCAGGGGGAAAACAAAGCAGTGTAAAATTACGACTGACTGAAGCAGTCCCCAAAGACAGTTGAAAAGAAAACCAATAGAAAGTCATGGATTTGTAGAAGTTTTTTTAACGGCTCCAGATGGATGATATGTCCAGGTGCCAAGCTTTTACTTATTTTACACGCACGTCAACTTTCTCATTCGGTCTCTTGATCAAAGACGATGGGATCTCTAGACATTTGGGCATCATGAAAGCAACCACCTTGCTTTGAAAGCGAAATGGGGGAAAAGAAACCGGGATGAAACCTGATTCAAACCTGTTTCCAGATCCAGAAGGGCGACTTTTTAAGGGGACAGCCGAGTTTGGCCGGCCCGTGTCACTGGCAGGCGTGTCGGGAGCAAATATTTGTAGAGGCATCATCCACGTAGGCTGTTTGCTGTTCCTGCAGCTCAAAAAAGGGAAAAGCTGGATCATCACGCTGAAGCCAAACAACTCGCAAGTGTGTTGTGTGTTTTGTGATTCTCTGTAGGTTGGAATGGAGATTGGAAAGAAGAGCTGCTCCCCTTCCTTTCCCTCAATTTTGCCAGGCTTAGGTGGCAGAGAATTGGCATTTCAGATTTTTTTTTTAAAGGATCAGAGAATTTGTGCTGGCTAGGGAATTCTGGGAGTTGAAGTCCACACGTTTGTTGAGGAATTCTGGGAGTTGAAGTTCAGACATGCTGGCTGAGGAATTCTGGCCGTTGAAGTCCACATCTTTTCGACTTGCCAAGTTGAAGGAACAATGCACTTCTGGGTGCAAAACATCTGGATGGTGGCCTCTAGAATGATGGCAGGAAGTAACATCTGGGATTTATCTGGAGGTTACAGACCAGGAAAGAAGAACCCTTACTTTTAGAAAAAGGGAAGGGCTTAAACCAGACTTCCTTTGTGGTTTATGTGAAGAATTGGGTGCCATCTCCATAGGTCCATTGCAGGAGTCGCTTACGAGAGAGAACAGGATGAACGAAGGCGCCTTTGATACAGGACGTTAAATCTATCTAGCTTGCCTTTCTTCAGGGCAGCGAAATTGACGAAAGGCTATGAAATTGACTGGGGGTGAGAAATTGACCGGGAATTGGTAGAAATTGACAGAAATTGGTGGAATTGACAAAAATGGATGGAATTAACCAATTAAGGAATTGACAGAAATGGATGGATTTGACCGAAATTGACAGGGCAGATGACGTAAGTGGCAGCAGGCTGTTGCAATGGGCATCTGATGGGTGAACGAACACAAGCGGTGGAACACATTTTGTGAAGTGAGTTAGGCTCTTCTTCTTCTTCTTCTTCTTCATCATCATCATCATCATCATCATCATCATCATCATCATCACTCCTTTCTCCTCCTCCTTCTCCTTTTCTTTCTCTACTTCCTCCTCCTGGTCCTCTTTCTCCTGGTCCTCCTCCTGATCCTCCTCCTCCTCCTCCTCCTCCTTTTTCTCCTCTGCCTCCTCATCCTTTTCTTCTCCTCCCCATCCCCCCTTTATTTATCACTTCCTTCTCCTCCTCTTTGTCTTCCTCCTTCTGCTTCTCCTTTCTCCTTCTCTTCCTCTCCTTTCCCTCTTTATTTATCTCCTCCTCCCTCTCTAAAATTCCAGAAGTCTGGGGCTGAGGCTGGCTCACTTGGGGCTTTTTAAGGCACTGACCTTTCCCGATCCTTGCTTGTGCTAAGGGACAGACTCTGACGTGGGAGGGGTGGGGAGGAAGTGTGTCAGTCTCCAATCTTTTTTACTGCAGGCTTATGGCGAGATAAATAAATAACTTTCTGCTAGCCATGTTTTTCTGCTCAGGAAGGCCGTCAACTTCCTGCTCCAACTTTTCGGTCTCCTAGCCAAAAGGTCTGGGGGAATTTGGCTGATCAGATCTTCTCCCGGGGCCCAATTTGCACTGAATAGACCGGGTGATGCCTTTTTGTGCTTGATTCGGACAGCCTTCAAATCTGCCTGGCTTCCTCTCGTCATCAAGTTGGGTCCTTCTGAAAGGGTGGCACAAAGAGACGGGAGCAGCAGCCTCTGGGGAAGACGTGGAGGAGACATGACATCCCATCAATGTGACAATTGTCTCACTCACGGAAGCCGTGCGATGCTTGTGCCAATCTGCCTCCCGAGGCTCTTTCCCCCCCCTCAAAAATCCGGGGTTTTCCCCCCCCCAACACTGCCTCCCTTTAGGAGGCCTCTTTGATGTTGGTGGTTTCTGCATCCTGCTGAGGATAATGTGCTTCAAAAATATGGGAGGGGGCCTCCATTTTACTGGCCTTCCCCAACGTGGGTGGCCTCCCACCGTGTGAATTGGAAATCCCAGAATGCTTTGGACTTGGCCAGGCTGGCAGGGGAATTCTGGGAGTTTGGACCCCCAGCTGGAAGAGGTCCGAGATGGGGAAGTTTGTCTAGGAAAGAATGATGTTTTAACTAGACAGGAAAAAGCAAGTTTGAAAGCTTTATATTGCAGTTGTACTTAGGGCTGGTGAAACTGACTAGCTAAGGGGCAAAACACCTTAGGATTCTAAATCTTGGCATTTATGGATGGGAAAGGTGCCAAGCATGCAGGAATACTGGATAATGCTTGGAATCTCTCCACTAATCAAGGTGAGGAGCAACCTGGAATTAAGGAGAAACTTCCCAACACTGAGGACAATTAACCAGTGGAACAGCCTGCCTCCAGAAGTTGTGGGTGCTCCATCACTGGAGATTTTTAAGAAGAGGCTAGACAGCCACTTGTCTGAAATGGAATAGACTCTCCTGCTTGAGCAGGGGGCTGGACTAGAAGACCTCCGAGGTCCCTTCTAATTCTGTTATTCTGTATTCTGGATCACATCAGCTTTGGGCTTTGGGGGGGGGTAGAGGGAGAGAAATGCCATTGGACAGAAGGTGCCAGTTCACTGTTTTCCCACTTATAAACACCGATTTGTGCTCCTGTGCAAGACCGCTAGACCTGTGTTGAAAACCGGAGCTAAATTTGTGAGTGGGTGGGAGGTCCGGCTCAATAAATCAATCCTACTGTTTTATTGCCAGTCACCCCCTCCCCATCAGCTAGTTCCGGACTGGTCTTTGACAGATGCTTTGGCCATCTGTTAAAACTCCTCTGGATCCCCGGTTGAGCAGTTGGGGATGATGCCTTTCCCACTGGCAAAACATGCCAGGGGAATCCCGAACCACTTAAGTCAGCAAAATTAGGAACCCCGTTCCCTGGAGTTCCGGATGTTCCATAGTATATGTTGTATGTATGTACGTATTTATTTACTTATTTAATGTATTTGTATCCCGCCTTTATTATTTTTACAAATAACTCAAGGCGGCAAACATATCCAACACACCTTCCTCCTCCTGTGTTCCCCATAACAACAGCCCTGTGAGGTGGGTTGGTTTGAGAGAGAGGGACTCGCCCAAAATATCGCCCAACTGGCTTACACACCTAAGGCAGGACTAGAACGCATCACCTCCCACTTTCTAGCCCGGGGCCTTAACACTAGACCAAATTGGCTTTGGATAGTAAGATGGGTGGCCTATGCATTTAATAATAATAAAATATGTTTTCCCAATAACCCCTGGAAGTCTTCAGCCATCATCCATAGAAAAACACTGTTGTAAAAATCGATCAACAGACAAAAATAATGGATTGCTTTTTCCACAGAGCAGAACTGTTTTAAAGATTTCGAAGTTGTCTGTTACCTTTTCCCCATTCCTCTTCTCCAATGTGTCCCCTCCCACAAAACTAGCCCAAATTTAAACAAACCACTCGTTTTTCATTAACCCTGTTAAGTAGGTTATTCGCAGGCAGCTGGCAGGAGCTCATGAGGGCATCTCCAAGTGCCTTGGCTTTAAAAAGAAAGAAAAGCTGAAATGAGAATTCCAGAATTTCAAAACTTACAGATTATGAGGAAAGCTGCTGCAAAGTCACTTTTCTTGCAAAACACAACTTCACGGGGAATTCCCGTAAAGCAGAAGACAAATAATTTTTTTTTGCAAAACAGCAATCTTGTGCTTTTTTTTTTTTCATTTTTTTCCCCCCAACACTTCCTACCAGCTTGATGTTGTTACAGTCCTTGAGTTACGGTTACAGTTTCTGTTGCTTGATGACTTTTGATCTTTTCCCCTTTGGCCTCTTTTACAGGATTGTTGTGAAAATACAATGAAGGGGAAGGAAAGGGCGCCAAACCGATGCACACCGAGCACAAACATCACCTGGGGACATCGGCATGTCGGATTGTGGTTAGTAGACAATCTTGGGGTGGAACCTGAGAAGCCAGGACTGAAATGTCCAAATTGTCTCTCCCTGCCTTTTCGGTGTGTGTGTGTGTGTGTGTGTTTCTGATCTGGTTCCCCATCCGAAAGAGGAAACAGCTTGTCGAAATTGCAGTGCTTCAGCCTAAGTGTCAGTTTTCCAGTTGCAAATCTGCCCGCTCGCTTCAGTCTGCTTTCCCCCCATCTGGCGGTGCAAACGGCTCCTTGGGGAAGGGGGGGGATCTCCTGGGTGGGGGGAGAAACCGATCATGCCTTCCACTCCTCCTTCGTTGCCATCGCTTCGGCTTCTTTAAAACAGAAGAAAAGCATTTGTTTATTTAAAGAATTTAAAATGGGTCTCCTTGAGTCCTCTCCAACAAATCCACGCCCTGATGCAAACTACGGTGATTGACTGATTGTCAAAAGACAGGTGGTCCTCGAATTACAACATTTCATTTAGTGACCGAGGTTACAACCGCACTGAAAAAAAGTGACTTATGCCCCTTTCTCACACTTACAACGGTTGCGGCATCCCCTCCCCCTGGTCACGTGATCAAAATTCAGCCGCTTGGCAACTAGTTCATAGTTTTATGACGGTCGCCGTGTCCCGGGGTCACGTGATCCCCTTTTGCGACCTTCTGACAAGCAAAGTTCACGGGGAAGCCGGATTCACTTAACAACCGGGTCGCTAACTGAACAACTGCAGTGATTCATTTAACAACGGTGGCAAGAAAGGTTGTAAAATGGGGCAAAACTCATTTCATGATCTCACTTAGCAACAGAAGTTTTGGGCTCTTGAGTTCTACCTGCATTTATGTACTTATTATGAAATTTATTTGCTGCCCGTCTCGTATCCAGCGACTCTGGGTGGCCTTTGATCCCAGCGAGCACCCACATCTGCCCATCCCGGGTCCTCGGGGGGGGGGGAAGTAGAAAAAGGCCAAAGGCAACCCAAAATCCTGCTGGTCCAGCCTAATAATTCTGCCCCTTTTCAGCTGCCCCGAACGCAGGACTCCAGCTGCCTGCTTGTGGCCGCCATTTTGACTTTTTTGCCCCCCATCCCCACGGACGTCCCTGCAACGGACTGTCCACTCTTAGTTTAACAGATGTGGTTTTAAACAACAAAGCATTTTAAACAAAAACTATTGTGATGCAAAGGGATCCATCCTTCTGTTATTTTCTCTCTCTTTTGCTTTCTCTTCTGTCTTTCTTTGTCCTTCTCTCTCTCTCTCCTTTCTTTCTCTCTCTCCTCTTTTTCTCTCTTTTTCTCCTTCTTCTCCTATTTCTCCTTCTCTCTCTCTCTTTCTGTCTCTTTCCCTATCTCCAACAATTTCCAGCAATTCGCTCGTGTTTGGGGGGGGGAGTGGGGAAAGGAGCCCCGCTTTTAAGAGGGGGCGCCCACATTTTTCCAGGCTCCTCTGTTCTAGGAAAGGGCTGGGGGGGGGGGCGCGCGCCCGCTCGCACCCTCGCCCACCAGGTCTGCCCAGCTTCCTTTCCCCCGGGTTGCGTTCCCACGACCCTTGACGCCAGACACCCCCCACCCTCCCCAGCCCGGCCCGGTCCGCCTTGGCGCCGCGCGCGGAACTCCGCGTCCTTTTTGCCAAGCGTGAGAACTCCGCCCGGGCCCGGCGTTGACCCGAGGCGGAGAGCAGCTGCGTTCCAGGCAGGTCGTGTGAAGGCAGCTCCTGATTGGCAAAAGGACGGGGGTGGGGAGTGGGGGGGCTAGGGGAACCCCACCTTCCTCGCTTCTTTTGCGAGCCAGTTCTGGGATTGGCTGGCGTTTCTATGGCAACGGCAGCTCTGCGCAGGGAGGGGGGGGCTGGGATGCTGGTTTGGGGAGGGGGGCGGCCGGGGTACCCCCCCCTCCCCTCCTTGCCGTGGGGGGCCGCTGGCGGTCCGACCCCCGTCCGCCTCCGGATCTGGCAGCCCGGGCGGGGCGGGGGGGGCGCTTGCGTGTCAAGGCGAGGAACAAAGGAGAGGAGCGCGCGGCGAGAAGGGGAGCGGGCGCTCGTCTGAACCGCCACCGGCGGGGTTGTGCCCCCAACAGGTTAAACGCCGAACGAGCTCCGCGAGAAAAATCCCCAGGAAAAGTACCGGCGGCGGCCTGTGCGGAGGGCCCTGGAATTGCATTCGTGCCTTCTCCGGGGGAGGCCAGCATCTGGGGGGTCCTGGGGGGGAGGGAGGGAGGGAGGAAGGGAGCCCCCCCTGCCACAGGCAGAAAGCCAAAAGTTAAAAAAAATAAAATAAAAAGGACAAGAGAGAGAAAGAGAAAGCTGGGAGAAAGAGTTGGGGTTTTTTTTTCTTCTTTTTTTTCTTTTTCCAACCACAATTTTAGTCCCACCTTTCTGCCGCTAAGCGAGGCGGTCGGTCGTTAAGCGAGTTTGGCTCCATTTGACCACCCGACTTGCCGCAGGGCTTTAAGGGAATCCCTGCAGTTGTTACCTCGGTCCCACCGTCGTTAAGTGGAACCGGCTTCCCCCCCTTGGCTTGGCTGATCAGAAGGGTCGCAGAAGGGGACCCCGGGACACACGGTGACCGTCATAACTACGAGCCAGTTGCCCAGGGTCTGAATGTTGATCCCGTGACCGTGGAGGAGGCTGTCACGGTCGCAGGTGTGAAAAACGGACCCAAGTCACCTTTTTCACTGCCGTCGTAATTTTGAACGGTCACTAACTGAACAGTCGTAAGCCGAGAACTACTTGCCAAGGTGTTCTACCTAGCCCGGTTTGGGCCTTTCTCTTTCGTGGCTGTGTGATAGTTTTATTTTCGTTTTTTTAATGTTTATTTATTTTTTCGTGAGGCTGTCAGGGAAGAAAGAGAGAGGCGAAGCCTTGGAAAGAGTCGCCCTATGGCAGCTCCTGGCTTCAGCTGGAGAAAAGTCCCTTCTGCCCCTCTCACCCCCAGGCCAGGTGGGGCTCCAGAGAGGAATTATGGGGACCTCCTCATTTTGAGGGCACCGTTTTTGAAAGGCACCCGAAAGTCTAAAGAGCCCAAGCAGGGCCTCTCACTGGAGATGCAGCATAAGGTTCATTCCTCTGTTTTCTTCTTTCAGTGATTCTTCTAAGTGCTCAGGAAAGTTTAAAATTTCCAAAGAGAAGGAAGGAAGGAAGGAAGGAAGGAAGGAAGGAAGGAAGAAGAGAAGGAAGGAAATACAGGTAACCCTTGACTTATTACCACTTTGAGAGATCAGCCAGACTTCTTAGAAACCCAAGGAAGGAACTTTTGCTCTTTTCACTTGGCTGTTTTACTTCCTTGGCCCCCCCTGAACCTTTTTTCCTTTCCTGATTTGAGCTTTCAGATTGCTGCCACTTTCAGGTCTCTGCCAAGCTCTTTTGGGGAGGGGTTCTGCTTCTCTACCCCCCCTCCTCTCCCCCTCCTCGGTGAGACGGTGAAGGGCGGACTGAGTCTTCACTGAAAGACGAGTCCCAGCAGGCGAGCTGGACGCCGGTTCAGCTCCTGTGCCTGGAACAGCTGCTCGGTCTGCTGGCTTCAGACATTCCCTGGTTTGGGGGAAGCTGCTGGGGTGTGTGTGTGTGGGGGGGGGTGTCTGGGGAGACACAGCTGCTGGGTTCTTCAGGGTGAGCGAAATTGCTCTGGTTCCTTGCAAGGACGGGTGTCAGAAACTGGGAAAATCCTCAGGTGCTCCAAACTCCTGGGGGAACCAGGTGTAGGAAGAAGGTAGTAGCCCTTTCTTTCTTCCTCCCTCCCATCTTTTTCCTTCCTCTCTTCTTCTTCCCCTCCCTCCTTCCCTCCCTTCCTCATTCCCATCTTCTTCCTTCCTCTTTTCCTCCCTCCCTCCCTCCCTCCCTCCATCCATCCATCCATCCATCCATCCATCCATCCATCCATCCATCCCTCCTCTAGTCCTCATGATTAAAGATATCCCTGTGTTGTCCCCCTTCCAGAATTCATTTGGTCAGCATCTCCCTCAGCCAAACCTTCCAAGTTCTTCTGCAAGGAATTGGGTAGGTGGCCATTGCCGAGATCAGATTAAATTCTGCAAAATTGGGGGAGGGGGAAAAAACCCCCACTCCTGCCAGCATTCCTATAAACTGACGTAATCTTGGCCACTTGTTGAGCCCCCTTGTTAAAGAAGGAATTTTTCCCTACCTGAGGCGCCCCTTTCCCAGCATTTTATTTTCTCCCACTCCCCAACTAGATCTCCCTTGGTGAATCAAAAAAGGACGTTGGTCTATTCTTGTTTGTTGTTGCAGGGGGGGG
>NW_015388985.1:0-3064 GCF_001527695.2 Protobothrops mucrosquamatus
TGGAAATAATTGCTAGTTGGTTTTATGATACACACTGTTGCTTTGCATTTATACGCATAATAAAGTGACCTCTGGTCACAATGTAGAATGCTGCTGTTTGGATTGTGCATTGTCAGGCAGCATTGTAGTAAAATTACATCATTTGGCCACAAGGAGCCAGTATTGTGTTATACAGCAGTATTGTGTTAATAATACCATAGTATACAAATTTTTTTCACGTGCTTTAGACAACACTCCAGCAGACCACCAAGATCACTGACGAATTACTCAAAGGAGAGCTGCTGTTTAAAAGCTTGTGCTCTTTCTGTCTCTTTTTTTCCTGAACAAGAACCACCTTAAGATGCTTTAGTTAACATTTCCTAAAAAGTTTTTTGTACAAACATTTGCACTAGTCATCAACAAGAGAGCAAATAAATGAGTTCATGAAGACACCTGCATTGAATATATCTACTGCAGAGATTATTAAGATGTGTCTCTGAATCAGGGATCTGAGAATGTTAGCACTAGATCAAGGATGATGACAAACAAAACGTTTTGCAATTACTAGAATTCAAGTTTGGAGAAGTCTATTACAAGCTTGCAAATGATGGGTTTACATTCACCACAGGATTGGGGGTTCAGAGAGAGGAACTCTATGCAAGCTCTATTCTCTGCAGTTTCCTATGTCCCCCAAAATTCTGGAGAAGTGGGGGGAATCCTTTGGAACAGCTTTTGTCATCTGGGGTTCTGCAGAACCACAAGAGATTGCTAGGGGTTCTGTGAGAATTCCTGATTATTTTTTTGTAAAAAAGTTTTAAATAACATTTTGTATTATACAATGCTTGTGCTTGCAGTGGTTGAAATTTTTATGTGCCATGACTCAGCTGCTGACCTGCCATTCATGGATTGTATATGTTAGATGTGGATTCTATTGTGAAGTTTTTGTATTTTGGCCATTTTTGTACAAGTGTTCCTTGATACCTGAAAATGATTTCAATGATTTATTTACTTTGGCTTCTCCAGGGTAAAAATATGGGAAAAGGCTGGTTTGTAGCCTCATGAGAGATAACAAACAGTGGAAATCATTAGCTCCAATTTCCTTGTGCTTTCACAAACTGAACGAATCTGCTCATTCCCAGCTAAATCATTAATCAAATCCATCATGTTTCCTTTCCTCAGCTACTTGTTTGATGGATAAGAGAGGAATAGACATGTCGATAGCTGAAATAGCATTTCCAAAGAACTGTTTCTTAAGATGGCATTGAGATTATGCCAAGAAATCATTGCAAGTTATCAGGACTGTGATTTAGGACTAGCCTAAAATGTTGTGAAATTGTAGAGCACTACAGTTGGATATGAGAATTATTGCAAGGAGGCGCAATCAAGCAGCAGATATAGCTCTTAGTAGGTTTTACTCTATAAGCAAATGCTTCAAATCGTAGGTTTAGTTTTTTTTTAATATAAGGATATCAATATACATTAATGTTCAAACAATTTGCTAAGAGGAGATTAATGTATGTTTCTATTATATCAAATGCCTAGTAAGATCTCATTCTTGTAGACTTGGACAATTTGGGGATTACATTTAAGAAACAACTTGATAACTTGTGTAGTCTATGAAGCAAAGTTATTTGATACATATGATATTTTGTAATTTTAAATCTTGGAAGGACAGTCATATCAATTGAGATATTTCTCTGACAAACCTCTACAATTTTATTTATCTGCAATAAATAAAAGGAAGAGGGTAAAAAGGAGAAAAACATTCACGTCCCAAGATACTGCAAAAGAATTTACATGTCAGCATGGCAAACTATGTAAGCAAATGATATAGCAAAGCATTAACAAAAAAAGTCTAATAAAGCTTGATAAGGTTGTGTGTGACCTCTAGTTAACTTCTAATAAAACCAGCTGTGCTTGAATTCAAATCCACATATTAGATACTTAGTGGCAGAACCATATGCCTAGAGATCATCTCTTGTTATACATTTATGTAAAATGTGTGGCAAAATAGGTATTCTTTAAAACTCCTCAAATCAGGCCTATTTTACCATTTAGGGATGGCTGAAAATGATACCACAAGCCTCTGCACATGTGAGAATACCCATTAAATCTCAAAAAGAAAAGTAAAGGGAAAAAATCTGAAAAATTCAGTCTCACCCATCACTAAAACCAGTGATGTCATGATATCCATGGCTTTAGCTCTGAGCCAGAAACAGAGAGTGAACATAAAATAAAAAATAAAATAAAATCCTGCTATAATGTCAAAGAAGATTACTGAAATTTTAATGAAATAGTCTTCATTATGAAGAGGGCAGGTTTGAGTCATGATTCTGGCAAGGATAGAAATGGAGCTAAAGAATATATGTCTCTTTCCCTCTCTCCTTCTCTTGTATGTAAACAGTATTACTTGTCTCTAATGCATTACCAAGAGACAGAAAGAGGAGAGAGAAAATGCATCACCTTAAAAATCTATGATCCAAATATGGATCATGGCTATGACTGAAATAGGATTGAAATGTACCTCAACTTAAGAAGATGACTATGCCTTCTCAGTCTTCTGATCAAATGCAGCTATGGGGACAAGTAACCCCCTCATCACTCTTTCTCTCTTCTTAATTTTCTTTTTCTTTAAACTAATCTTGAATCAGTTTCACACTGCTCATCTCCCATGCTTCTCCTAGCAGTTTCTTAAGCCACCTCTTCCAGTGGATTGCAGTGGGTTGGCAACACAGCTGGACTGGTTCTTAATCTGGACTATGACCACTACTGTTGTGTTCTTTGTATTCCCCCCCCCTTAATCCCCTATGCATATCCTGATCACCCATTAAGGGTGATTGCCCTTCACCATTGATCGCCCATTAAGGGTGATTGCCCTTCTCCATCCTGCATACAGTTTCATGCCCGTTGCTGGTTGGCTAACTAGCAACAGGGTCTTGCCAGCCAATGGAATTGTATGATTACAAGCCAGGGGAATCCCATAAAAGAGGGCTCCCCTGGCCCAGAGAGCCAGTCCGGATTTACTTGATGCCTTGCCAATAAACCGAGAGCTGACTGTCACTCGACTCGTGTCTTACTGCCTGCG
>NW_015388985.1:5832-20631 GCF_001527695.2 Protobothrops mucrosquamatus
TTTCATGCCCGTTGCTGGTTGGCTAACTAGCAACAGGGTCTTGCCAGCCAATGGAATTGTATGATTACAAGCCAGGGGAATCCCATAAAAGAGGGCTCCCCTGGCCCAGAGAGCCAGTCCGGATTTACTTGATGCCTTGCCAATAAACCGAGAGCTGACTGTCACTCGACTCGTGTCTTACTGCCTGCGCGATCTAACAACTACAATATCTGATGGTTCATTTCTCTACTTTGTGTCTTTCACATCCCTGCAGGGAAAGCAAGACTCACTGGGTGACTCCCGTTGTGGCCTTATTTACTAGTCCCTGGTTTTTCTTCTTAGAGATTGTTCCATCCTAATAACAGGTAGTCTTTAAGTTAGCCAAGGATCCATCCTGATCCAAACCACTCCCAGTTTGGTCTCTCTCAGTCCAGAGTCTCAGATCTTCCAAGATCATGGCTAACTCCCTGTAGGGCAGGGGTGTCAAACTCACAACGTGATGTGTCTACAACTTTTTTTGCCATTGCCGGCAATGGGGTGGGCGCGGTTTCACTATGATGTATCCAGCCTGCGGACCGGCAGTTTGACACCCCTGCTGTAGGAATTTGCCTCTATGATGCCTCACCAGTGCTTTCCAAAATGTTCCTAATATGCAGAGGTTTGGGGTTCATTTTTAAACTGGGGAAGAGAGTTCTTGTGTCTGTATGCTCTGTGTTGATGATTCCGTGACTAATGAGTACAGTATAGGTTTTTCATTGTGTTTGCTAATCAGGGGTTCCATGTGACTCTTTTTTAAAAGTCTTTTTCATTATTTGGGGAAGTGTCATTTTGCCTTATCCATGGGCTATTTCACAATGTTGTCAGTACTACCATTTTCTTACAGCACAGTTATCAGTTACAGGTGCAGAGGAGGACCAAGCATGATGAGGGAGGGAACACCCCAGTGCTCCTTACAGCCCCACTTCTGTGCTTGTGATCTTTGTTCGGACTATTTCTGAGCACAGATCTAGTATTCTTAGTTTCTAATTCCACACTGAAAAATAACTGAGCTGACTGGTCAACTTGCCCTGCTTCATGTTAGAGGGAACAGCAGATTGTCATCTCTTACACCGGCAGGTAATGCTTGGTGGGAGAGAAAATTCTCAAGTCTTTTCTTTAAGTGGCCCCATATTAAAATGGAAAGATCTGTAACAGTCATTGGTTTCATTAATGAGAAAATCTGGCCACTGGGGCAGCAACATATGTTTTCTGAAAACTCAAGGTTTGGACAATAACAGTTTTTTAAATACATAATTATGTACAGAAACATAAACCTGCAAATACAAAACTAAACATCCAACTTAAAAATATTTATAGTCGCTTTCCTCATGAATCCATTAATTATGGGTAGTTACTATTTGAACTTTTTATTATCTCCCCTTATTTAATTTATAAAGCTCTTTATCAACAAATTTCTCTATTTTTGTAATATAATATAATCCATAAATAGACTCCAGTCCTTATTAAAAACTCTATACATTTCTATGACTAGGCATGTCACTTTTGCCATCTCTGTTAAAAATAGTTAAATATCCCATTTTCAACATGTGGAGATTCTTTAGTTTTCCATTTCTGCACATGTAATCTTGCTGCAGTAATCATAGAGAACAGGGGTTTTCAAACTCATATAAGACCCCTTACAGAATAATAAGACACTGTGCTTTTTAGTCAGTTCTTCTTCCATAAATCCTAATAAGTACAGTTCTGGTTCCATTTGCAAAGGGTTCCTATTATTTTCATCAATGTCCTGTGGATGAGGATAACATATCCTGTGCACGGCGAAGGGCTCTGGAAGAGAAGAAAAGGAGATTAAAAGTACCTAGAAAAAAAACAACCCAGGAGCAGAAGTACCTTACTATTGGAAGAAGGTTGTGAATAGCTTGGAATGGCTTCTCCAGGATTCGAGAGAGAGAACTGTGGGCACAAGTGATACATGAGAATAGGACATAAATGGGATACTTTGGGAACATGTGAAAGGAGAGCCCCCTTCAGTCTCTGGCTCTTGGATTCCTCAAAAAAGTCCTTAAACCACCAAAGCCCTGCATTCAGCAAGAAGAATTTTTGAACTATTAGCAAAACAAACTGAAATATAATTCTCTCCATCTGTAAAAAAGCAAACCTTTTTCTTGCTCTTTGCAGACTTTTAGAACCCATCACGTGTATATACGCACATATACATCCATAAAGGGAAATGGCTTTTTGATGAGATCAGCTATGATTTTAGGTAGTATGAAGAGACACATAGCTGAACCAATGGAAAAAGTGGAGGCTTTTTAAAAAGAATGGCCTTTCTAATGAGAAATATTCCCATTCCCACACTAAGTGGGGTATAACTTCCTTTCGATGTAACCATTGAAGGAAGGAGTGCAGATAATGTGGTCTAAAAGTCTCAGAGTGAATGAGGCCAGACAATTTAGCTTTTTTAAAGCAAGTTTTGAGGGCAAAATGAATGCTTTAGCTTACAGCAACCATTTTATACCTTTATTTCCCTAGGTGAGTGTCTGCAAAGCCTGCTTTGGTCCTAAAGTCATGTACATTCCTGCTGTAAGAAGATTTTAAAACAAACAGAGAAGAAATTTCCATTAATAGTCAATAAAGAAAAATTGTCTTTTCTGTGAAAGAGGAAGGGGAAGTGAGTGATATTACACTTCTTCAACATTTGGTTTTTGAGGTAAATGATTTCAGCAGTTTCATAAGGAAAAAGGTTTCGTGGGATGTTATTACTCTATTAAATACACAATTATAATATTAGTAACAAATGCTGCCTACTCAGGCACTATATATGTATTTATTTCTTCCATATTTCTCTGAGTCATTCATGTGAAAAACATTCTCTTAGCTCAATCATGGAATAAACATTTCACCTAAATGTGGGTAAAAGACTTACGGGAAGCTGAGCTGGAAGGAGCACGGAACAGCTGAGCCTCATCATCATCTTGTAAAAAATTTTTTTTCTTAATCTCTTTATATAGGATTAATACCATGAATGGCAGTTAAGAAGTACAGGTAATCCTCGATTTACAACAGTTCATTTAGTGACTGTTTAAAGTTACAACATCCCTGAAAAAATGGTTTATGACCATTTTTCACACTTACGACCATTGCAGCATCCCCATGGTCATGTGATCAAAATTCAGATTCTTGGCGACTGACTCATATTTATGACGGTTGCAGTGTGCAGAAGTCACGTGATTACCTTTTGTGACCTTCTGACAAGCAAAGTCAATGGGGAAACCAGTTTCACTTAGCAACCGTGTTACAAATTTATCAACTGCAATGATTCACTTAACAACTGTGGCAAGAAAAAAATCGTAAAATGGAGCAAAACTCACTTAACAAATGTTTCACTTAGCAACATAAATTTTGGGCTCCATTGTGGTTGTAAGTTGAGGACTAGCTGTATCCTAAGAAATTCATAAGGATGGAGGATTGCTCTTTATTTTATGTCATAAGTCCAGTCAAAAGATATCTCTTCAAACTGGTATTTATATTGTTTGCTTTTCAAGTGGGAAATTCTGTGATAAACCAAGCAGAAAGAATTGAATATTCACCCTCCAGTTCTAATTTAGCTGCCACTGATTTAACAGAACATGTTGATTTCAATGAGAACACTATCAAGTCTAGTTTGACCCAAAGTTAAGAAATGGCTGGTTATTTGGATCATACTGGGGGCAAATATTTGGAGACTGTAAGCAGTTTGGGAATTTGAGAACATATCATAACATTCTAACAAAATGGTTGTCTTGGTAGGCTTGGCTAGTCACAAGAAATCAGACTCATCTTATTATCTCCCTTCTGCTGTAAAACCTCTCTGATACTGTTTTTGAGATATGGGCAACTAGAAAACAATTAGGAAATTAAATAATAATTATGGTATTTGTTGTGTTTATCATTGATCTCTTGCTAATGTCCAAAAACTGATTGAATTTTGCATTGGTATAATGCATTGAATGAATGGATATTTTAAATTTGGGAACATGATTTCTAAGTGAGCACAGTGCCATCAAAATATGCTCACTAATATCAAAATATTTGTTTATCTAAATCATTTATATAGCCGTCCATTTTATATCAAACTCTGAGCAGCTCCCAATCAGCAATTAAAACAATATCAATAAAACAACACATTGCATAAATGTATTAATGTAGGTAGCAATCAGATGATTAAGTTAACCACCATGATTCAGTGATAATTCCTAGTGACCAATCTCAGTATAGTGTAAAAATAAATATTCCCTAACTTCTGCTTTTTCTGAATCTACTTTTGCAATACTAAGTGTAGTTTTAACAATATACTACTAGCACAAGGAAACAGACTGGCAGAGATCCTCTAGAACTATAATTATTAATATTAGGTTTAATATTCTTGGTACGATATTCAATCAGGCACAAATGGAGGAAATGTTATGTATTCTTATTTAGGATATACTGCAGATTGGATTAACAATTTAAATGAACAGTTAAAGTTATTTTTTTAAAAATTAACATTTTAAATTTAATTTAATAACTTGTTATCTAAACCCAGAATTTTTGGGTGGTTCTATCCCATTTTGTTGTTGGGTTTCAATTAATTTATTTTATTTTTTTAATCTTAAAATAAGATGAATATTTTCAGGATTGCTGACTGTTTCCAAAGGATCTGGGGACTTCTTCATAAAACTGGGTATGTGTAGTTTTTTTAATAAATATTTTAATTTATATACTATAATACCCTCCCTTGTGTTAACAAAGGAAACAAAAATATGACATTGCTAGTAAGAACTATTCCATTGAAGAAAATATAGGTCTGTTAAACCTTATTTTGACAATGCTTTCATTAAAAAGATTTGGGTAATGTAGAGGAGAGTTGAATGGCTGTATTAACATAACCTATATTATTCTTAAGTCAGTGCAAATGAGTTTCAGCTTATTGTTTGAAAAGATTACTTTGCAATTGTATATTTTGTACAGAGGAGTGCAAAGTAACTGCACGAAGATTTCTTTTCAAACCAGTCTAAAAATAAGTATAGATTTAATAGTACAGTATCTGATTGTAACTGAATGGTTGCCTTGCAATTGTATTTCTGTTTGACCAGCTGATTATAAACAATTTTGTTTTGGTATTTGCTAAGAGCTTATGGTGGCCAATGCACACAATAGTATTATTTGTAATTCGGTAAAGTATTGGGTTAGATTGCAAGGAGACCCACGTTCTAATCCAATTCAGCCATGGAAGCTCACTGGGTGACTTTGGACTCATCATTAATTTTGTTTTGGCCTGACCTACCTCAAAGAGTTGTTGTAAGGAAAAGTAGGGAAGGGAACACAATGTACATTGCTTAGAGCTCCAGAATGAAAGGTGGAAAATGTAGGTAGTCCTCGACTTACGAGTGGTCACTTAGCAACTGTTCAAAGTTACACTGAACCTCCTTAGGGGTACTTATGACTCGGTTCCATATTTCTGTTAGCTGTGCCTCTCCCAGCAGTCATGTGACTGAATTTTACAACATTTTTTCCAAAAACCATCATGTATTTCTGGGTTGTTGTTTTTTTTGGCAAAACACGCCCATACCAAACAATTGGTTTGCTTAATGACTGCAACATTCACTTAATGAAGGCAGTGTATATTTTACGACCAGGGCATTAACGCCCACTGTAAAAAAGATTGTAAAACCAGGTTGGTCACATAACCTGCATTATAATCATCATGACTTACAACCATAAGGGGCAGGCTCCATTATGGTCATAAGTTGAGGACTACTTGTAAATCTAATATATAAATAATTAAATTATGGCCTCACAAAACCATAAAATGTCAGTTCTTAGAGACACAAAGGAGTTCATGTTCAAAATATATGTTTTAAATTTAAACCTTCTCAGAATTCTCATTCAAACTTGAATGTGTGCATGTTTCTATGTAAAGAGACAGATGTGTGTGAGTGTAAATGGAATATGTGTATATATGTGTGTAAAACATTTTTTATCAATTGAAACTACTTTATTCATTACTGGCACAGGTTGGGAATCTGGACCTACATTTGGGATATAAAATTCCTAAAGATACAAGAATTCATGGTGGATATCTGGCTTGCTTACTCCATACCATTACCATCCAGCCACAGCCAACTGTTATCCTTATTTGTGATCTGCTCCTGCATTGCGGCATCTGTCGGAGGCCTCTTCCACTGCTGGATGTTTTCCTCTCTGCAATATTCCTTCCAGTTTTCTGCCTGGGCATCCTCTGTCCTTAGTTTCCTGGTGTTCTTAGTCCTCTTTTTGGTGCATCCAGTCCGGTGCCTGTTTACTATAATTGTGCCTACATTAGGGACGAGACAAGGGCGAAGGCTGCTGCTTTCTGCCTGCTTTATGATAGTAGCTATCAACATTATCCCAAATATTATGAACAATATCCAAGCAATCCTGAAAATCATTAAATGCACCTGCAAGAATTCCATGGACAGTCTTGTGACTTCAATGCTCCTGTTGGGTAATGCTTCCTGGGACTTCAGCCATTCTCTCAAAAGCATAATTGACAACATGCCAGATAAATTACTGAGTTCAAGGAACAGCCACGTTCAGTTTAAAAATCACAGTAACATCTTCCAACTCAATGAGAAAATGGTTAACACTAGCCAAAGTATCCAGGAAGATTTTTTATATGCTGATAAGCTGGTCCAGAAGATCATAGTCTTGACCAACCGGGTGACAGCTGGGTTTTTTCTCTTCTATCTCCTTTTCCAAGCAACACGGTACCTGAAGAGTTATCTTACAGATATTTGTTTTGATAATATTTACATTACCCCAAAGCTGGAAGATCTGGCTCGCGAAAACAAAACAACTGATTTGCTGATTTGCACATCCAGGAAGTTAATTAAACCAACCAGCTTCAAATTGTCCCAAAAAGAACTCAAGGCTTCTCTCAGACACATTTTTCTTCTCACATTAGTCCTGGTGGTGATGCTGCTTGTCATAGCAACTGATTACATTGCCTTTCATTTGGCACAAACAGCTGTAACTGAAGTCACTCAGATCCCTGTTGTCCCAGTTACTTTCTGGATAAAATATGAAGTGAGTACTGAAGTCTCTAGTTTGAGCTTAAATCAGTCTCTTTCAGCCTGGAACTTTTCAGATAAGATGGTGTTGCAACCTCCAAGATTTCAAATGAAATAGCACTTGTCAATGCATGTCAAATGAATGTTTCTTGATTCGCTATGGAATTTTAATAACATAGGCAACAAAACAGCATAGCTGAGCCCATAGGACAGAAGGCTTAAGATCTCAAGCATCAAACACTATTATTTTCAGGAAGAACTTCATTTGGTTTCCTTCCCCTAATTCCTGTGTATGATACAGGCAAGGTTTTCACAACCTGTGCTGCATTTCTGGCAATTATAATGTAAAAACAAAAACAAACGTATCAAACAAACAAATCAACAAACCAAGTAGTAATTTCAATCTCCTAGTTTCCCCTCCAAAGATAAACCAATCTCATAAGAGATAAACAAAATCAAATTTGATTAGAAAAAGATAAATGGTGAAAATGTTAAATGTACACAGTACAAATATTCAGGTCTAAAATATTCAGGTACATTGCAAAAGACAATGTAACGTTCTGATGTATGATGTATGATTTTTTTTTCCTTTGAGGTAGCCTCTACATTTTTAATTAATAATTCATTTTATTGTTTCAGATCAAACTAAGTTTTGTTGGTTTCCAACCTTCCCTAATGGTTCCATTTGAGAGAAATTACCACCAGAACCTGACTTTTGTTTCTTCTAACTGCTTCATGCAAAAGCCAAATCCTCCCAACACAGCTTTGGTTCTGGCTGTTGCGCTTCTCTTTTGCATCATTTATGCTACGGTATTTTTGGAAGCATACTCACAGCGTCTGTGCCGAAAAATTTCAGCCTCCTTTTTTGAGAACCAGGAAAATCAGAGAATCCAGTACCTCTACAAGAAGCTCATTAGAAAGCACAGGAAAAAAGAGCAACAGGAGGCATCAGTACTTCGTTGAATGCTATTTTTCAAGAGCAATTTGCACCATTGTGGAACTAGCAATAATTAAAGCCAATATTATATAATCACAGTTCTAAAGGAAAAAAGCAACAGAGGACAATATAGAAACTGGATGATACACAACTCAAAGGAGTTTAAATATACAGATTTATCATAAAATAAAAACGTCTCATTTGAACCAAGCCCAACTCCTGATGATTACATAGGCATAGACATATGCATTTATTTATTTGTTTATTATGTTTTTAGAGCTGCCTAACTTGCAACATCTCTGGACAGGATACAGATTAAAAAAAACACCCTAATATAAAAGATGAAAGATGTCAGTAACCAGAGAACCAACATAACCTGCACAGCCACCAACATAAATAGCACAATTGCTTTTCAGAACACGAACTCCAGGTAAGTCACAGCCTGAGGGGGGAAAAAAACAGGTTTTCAAGGTCCATGTAAAGGACAGGAGGGCAAGGCTATTTAAAAATCTGGGGAAGACAATTCCAGATGCACATTAAAAAGGAGTAGGGCCTTGATTGTGAGGTTTGCTGCCCTCTTGATTTTCTTTATACCCCCCTCCCCCTTCATGGATATTCCTGATTTACAGTATAGTTTCTGCATTACTTCCTGCCTCAAAACATCAGAAAACTGTAATACCTAAAACCTTTGGCAATCATGGTAGCAAGAGTTACAAAAAGTGCAAAGAAAAGAGAGAGAGAGAGAGAGAGAGAGAGAGAGAGAGAGAGAGAGAGAGAGAGAGAGAGAGAGAGAGATTGGTGGCTACTTGCAACGCTTAGGCTTTATTGGTTAGTTAGTATTAGATGTGGATGGTGTCTCACTCCCAAAAGAGTGTCTTACAATACACAGTGAGAAACCAAACAATAAAAACACACACGTACAGTATCCAGAAAACAGCCAAACCTATGAGAAACCAAAACCCAACATTGGCTTTGTGCCCATCCTAATCCTAGGCCTGGAATCTCAGTCACATTTCTAACAATGTCTGCAAGAGCTGTAGGGCAGGAACCATATGAATTTCTGGAGGAGATGCTCTTATAGAGGGCTGCTCAGTGCTCACTTGGTCATGCCAATGGTTCTCTTTCTTGCAGTTCTTCAAATATTGTTGCAAGCCCAGCAGCGATCAATTTCCAACACATCCAGTCTCAGGGATGGGTTTGGGGCAGTGGAGAGTTGGCATGGAGGCCTTAGTCCTCAGGAATTGATGAAATGTTCTTCTTATTTAAATGTTTCTCTTGACATTTCTATGGGCATGTCACTGCCTGCCATTCTTTTCTTAAGCCCATTTGCAGGAGGGGAGAACTGTGTGCCTGGTGTTTTTTGCCCTGCCTCTTGAAGCTGACTAATTCTACCCACGTTAAAACAAACAAACAAAAAACACCCAACTCTGTGTGTAACATCCACAGCAAAGTTCACAGAAACTACAGTACTGGAAGAATTACCCTCCCTGACCCAGACATACAAAATAAACTTCTTGCTAAATTAAGAAGGGATTCAACTCAAATGCAGCCCACAGTTTTTGTTTGTTTGAAAATATGTGATTAAACTTCATTCTCCTCAGAGCTTTATTTATTTTCTTTTATGTGAAATTCCGCCTCCAAAATGGCACCAGTATTAATTATATCTTGGCTTGCTTAAAAATTCCACACTAATCTGCTAGAGCTAAAAAGGATGATAGTAATTATATCTATGCATGAAACTTACAGATATAAACTCCAAGGGACTCTATAACCCACAATCTATATCTCTACACAGTTTCATATATCTGAAGTCAAAGGGGAGTTACATTGGCCACTAAACATCTGCTGAGCTGAATGTGATTCAACACTCCTGCACTCTTCTTTCCGGTAATAGGGATCAGTTCCAGAAAATATTTATTTGAAGCATTTATAAGCAAACATTAAGAGTATAATGTCCTTCAATATAGTTTGTTATAATAAAAAAGGAAAAGAAAATTGAGGGAGAAAACATTGATACACCCCCTTCTTCTATTCATAGTAATCCTAAAAGGACTCTTATTCTTAATTATGCAACAGCAAGATTACTAAAAAGGGGAACAAGAATACAGTCTCTCCACCTACCCAGTTTTGCAGATATTTTGTTGTTTATTAATTTATCAAATTTAGAAACCACCCATCTCATTGATGTTGCTGATCTTTGCAATCTTTCAAACAGCTAAGTATAGCTGCACAGATGATGGGCTTGATTAATAATAATAATAATAATAATAATAATAATAATAATAATGATAAAGTTGGAAGGGACCTTGGAGGTCATCTAGTCCAACTTCCTGCTCAGGCAGGAAACCCTATACCATTTCGGACAAATGGCTGTCCAGTTTCTTCTTAAAAACTTCCAGTGTTGGCGCATTCACTGCTTCTGGAGGCAGGTTGTTCCACTGGTTAATTGTTCTAACTGTCAGGAAGTTTCTCCTTAGTTCTAGGTTGCTTCTCTCTTTGGTTAGTTTCCATCCGTTGCTTCTTGTCCTGCCTTCAGGCACTTTGGAAAATAGCCTGACTCCCTCTTCTTTGTGGCAGCCCCTGAGATATTGGAACATTGCTATCATGTCCCCCCTCGTCCTTCTCTTCGTTAAACTAGACATACCCAATTTATCTGTGCGTCCTTGGTGTTCTCTGAGGTTGGTTGTTTGCTTTCAGATATTTGATTACCCAGATAAATAACATCATCTGTGACATGCTGGCTGGGGAATACTAGGAGCTGAAGTCCGCTCATCTTAAAGTACTGATCTATATATAGAACACAAATAATCTGTGGCATTTTCACCCCCCACCCTTTATTTATTTGACTCTGAAATTGAAAAATACCCTCCCCCCCATCTCCTTCTTTTCCTGGTGATCTTTTCAGATTTTTTAAATCTTTTCAAATGTTTCCTATAGTGTTATAAGTGTTATGGGATTGAAGTATTTTCATTGCATAATCATGATGCCCAATGGTGATATTCATATTAAGCAATAAGGAGAATGCTTTGCAACCTAAAAGCATATTCAGAGAATATCCTACCTAACCACATGCTACCTATTTCAATCCCTAGAGAATTTCAAGATGTATGACTCACACTTGTTATCTGGATAGTTTGGCATTTTGAAAAACAAGGTTATACTTGTGTCTCTTAGCAGCTATGCATCTCTTTGAGAGCTGACAACACTTAAGGCTTCTGTTGGCTTTGGAAGGATGGCTTGGAAAAGTGCATGTTGACATTCCCCAACTAAAAAACAACAACAACAACAACAACCAGAAAAGTGTGATAAGCATTTCTAGTATCCAAACACAGCAGCAATACGATGCATGTTCATTGTGATTTTCACATTATGTTTTATTCAATATTCATCAGCTCATGCCTGTCACAATAGAGCATTTTGGTAACAGTTAGAAAAGCCTATTTTGGAACAAACAAGATTTTAATTAAAACACAGAGAAGCGGGTTATGATTTTATTATTATCAACTTGAATATACTTTAAGAAAGCCAAGCGCTTATTTAAATGTAAATTTTGACTGGAGACAATGATGTATTTTAAGTGTCTGATTCACAGGGGCTTTATTATTATAAAGAATCATTTCTTCCATGCCATTATTGTTTGCATAGGAAATTAAGCTAGGATGCAAATGAGAGAATGCAAAAGATGGAACTGACAATAAAATGAAGGGTTTAAGCCAATTATTATACTATTTTCATTAATCTTTTTTCTTGACATGGGTTATGTAGTGCTTTGCCACCAAAATCACAATACTGTCAGAATAAAGCCACCAACAGCTTATGCAGTAAGGCAGTATTTGTATATCAACTAAAACTGTTTTGGAGTGGACAAAGCAGAAAACAGTAAAATGCAATCTTAGTCTTCAGAGGGTGATAAAGTGCTCTGCAATAGGGGAAAGTATTAAAAAGAAATTTGTTTGGTTTGCCCTTGTATATGAACTTACCTAATTCATACTATGAAACAAATTACATGAACTGAAACAAAAAAAACTTATAAAATTACACTATTCTTAATTTTTCAGTTGTTGTTAGTTGGGAAGTTGTGTCCGACCCATCGCGACCCCATGAACAATGTTCCTCCAGGCCTTCCTGTCCTCTACCATCTTCTGGAGTCCATTTAAGCTCACACCTACTGCTTCAGTGATTCCATCCAGCCACCTCATTCTCTGTCGTCCCTTTCTTCTATTGTCCTCAATCTTTCCAGCGTTAGGCTCTTCTCCAGTGAGTCCTTCCTTCCTTCCTTCTCATTTTTCAGTATAACTGCTTAATAAAAAAAAAATCTGAAAATATGTTTACTCGAAGAAAGTGTGCATATATAACCAAATCTGTAAATTAATTGAAATTATTTTTTACATCACCACAATGTAAAAAAGATGCTGAGACTCTAGAAAGAGTACAGAGAAGAGCAACAAAGATGATCAGGGGACTGGAGGCTAAAACATATAAGGAACGGTTGCTGGAATTGGGTATCTCTAGTTTAATGAAGAGAAGGACGAGGGGGGACATGATAGCAGTGTTCCAATATCTCAGGGGCTGCCACAAAGAAGAGAGAGTCAAGCTATTTTCCAAAGCGCCTGAAGGCAGGACAAGAAGCAATGGGTGGAAACTAACCAAAGAGAGAAGCAACCTAGAACTAAGGAGAAACTTCCTGACAGTTAGAATAATTAACCAGTGGAACAGCCTGCCTCCAGAAGCGGTGAATGCTCCAACAGTGGAAGTTTTTAAGAAGAGACTGGACAGCCATTTGTCTGAAATGGTATAGAGTTTCCTTCCTGAGCAGGGGGTTGGACTAGATGATCTCTAAGGTCCCATCCAACTTTATTATTATTATTATTATTATTATTATTATTATTATTATTATTATTATTATTATTATTATTATTATTATTATTATTATTATGTACATTAGAGAACATTCCAAATAAAATGTATAAGTGGCATTTGATACAAAAGGCAACTGCATGCAACTGTAGGTGAAGGTGTATATGTATTATCACATATACTTTTACATGTCTATGGAGATTCTTAGTCTTTCAGGTCATGGTTGTCCCAAAGGTGCTTTTTCATGCAGCAACTGGACTTTCTTTTTTCCCTCTGAAGACGTTTTGCTTCTCATCCAAGAAGCTTCATCAGCTCTGACTGGATGGTGGGAATGGAACTTTAAGACTGAAAACATGGAAAACTGAAATAAATCAGCCGTGACAGATTTATCCTTCCCTAGTGACAGTTCATTGAAAAAGACAAATATAGAAAAAAGCATGAATATAAGCATGTTTAAATAAACTCCATGTGCAACATCGGAAGTTGATTTAAATCAAATCTGGCTAGTTTAGTATTATTTCTCACTGACTAGTAATGGCTCCCTTTCCTATCTTTTCCAGGAAAAAAATGATCATTAACCCTCAGACCTTTTGCAAGTAAACCAGGCTTTAAAACCAAATGACATCCCATCCCCCCCAAGTAAGAGCAGATGGAACTGCAACTTTGCTATGTGCTGTTTAGATTTTGACTGACTTAAAATCATATAAACTTCACCCCACTATCACTAGATGCCTTTGCCAAAGGATTTCCTTGGTATAGTTTGAGGAATGGGGAAACTCAAGTTTAAATTGTATTTAAGATTGTTTCATAATTTGATCTTCTTTCTTTTCACTGTGTGTTAGGTATTTAATTTTTCAAATTAATGATGCTGCTGGAATGTGATTTATTAGATTTTATAAATGGCTCCGTGGGGATTTATTTAAGAACAGCACATGAGTTTGCAAAACATTTAAGTGTATTGGTACAAAGTTAGGAAGTAATGAAAACATTCTTTATTTGAGATAATAATATTTTGATTGACTTCTCTGGTGATAAGGCAATTTGAATAACGATCAGCTGAATCCAGAATGTCAGGGGGAAAAAAATAAGCTTGGTTCAATAAACTGATGTGATACTCCTAAACCAGAAACACTCTGTTTTAGTTTGTTTAAAAATGGTCTTTAACAAAGATTTTATGCAATAGAATTCAACCATTTTCAGGAAGCTACTGGGAAATCTTCTGTCCCAGTTTTGTCATTTGTAGCTTTCCTTCAGCTTTTCATTCAAATGCTGTTTGTTACAATGACCCATTTTTTTCCTTCTTTTTGGTAGAAGGAAAATATTTCTTTTTCTAGTACATTGGCAAGGCAAGGCAAGGCAAGGCAAAGGCAATGAGATTCATCAGCTGAAACTATTTTTTTTATTTTAATGACCTTGTAATCCCTTGCATCTGGGTGGAGTCAAGGTGACTGAATGGAGCTGAGCATTTATTGGCTGCATGCCCTTCCTGATTCCTATGCGGAGTTCACAGCAGATATTTTCTCTTTGCACCCAGAGAGAGAAATATCTGTGGCTACCCAGGATCAAACTCACAGCCTGATTGTGAGGTGAGAGCTCCACCTCTAGGCCACCAGAGCGCTCTCACCAGCTAAAACTATGATCTCTTTTAATTTAAAAGCAAATGTAGTGATACCCACATCAGTCAGGCACAGCTTGTCAAATTAAGACGCCAGAGTGTCTCTTGGGCCATTATTGCTACAGCATACCATTTGACACTGGGTACCATTGATTTATTTTTCTTCTGTTCAATTATGTCCGATTTTCAGAGGCTGCTTGGACAAGTCCTGCAGTTTTCTTGGCAAGGTTTTTCAGAAGTGGTTTGCCATTGCCTCTTTCTAGACCTAAGTGAAAGTGACTGGCCCAAGGTCACTCAGCTGGATTTGTGCCCAAAGTGGTAGTAGAACTTACAGTCTAGCC